>NC_041365.1:9582436-9717436 GCF_900634415.1 Cottoperca gobio | reverse complement strand
TCAATACTGTAGTACAAAGAAAGAGGATATGCACATTTGTACGGACACAATAGTACATTCATTTGTGTAGCAATTTGTTACATGTACCGTAAACAGAAAATTCACCTTTGACCTTTCATGTAAAGTCATTCTGTGATTCCTAGTGTATTACGGTCACCTTGAAGGTAATTTGCTAATTTGGAGACATCAGAAACATTCCATGTCATAGATATTTATGGATTATACGTGTATGTTTGACAGATAATGGATCATTTTGCATGTGATGGTTCAAACGGTGACAAAGAGTAAGACCAATACAGAATCAACTCATCAGTTTTGATCAGCAAGTTGTGCAAATAGTTACTGTGCATATTGCAGACAAATTATTATTTTGCACGCATGTGCCAAAACACACACACGTCGCTTGAATTAATGAGGAATTAAAATCTGTTGTAAATAAGAATTAAATAAATTGTTCTGAGATTTGAAGTTTGAAACTTATTTTCATTTAAGAATCGAGCCAAATTAAATGAGAAAAACTGTACACACACACACACACACACACACACACACACACACACACACACACACACACACACACACACACACACACACAAAATCAAATATTAAATATTAAATATTAACCCTATTTCTTTCTGCTCCTCATCACCAGCTCACGGCCGGTGGCTTTGTGAGTTTATGTGTTGGCCTTTAGTGTAGCAGATAGTTTTTAGTTGCTCTTGTTGCCGTGTGAAACGCTCTCTTGGGACTTGCAGAGTAGTAGTGTGTATTGCTCATACGACATAAAATCTCTCTCTGTACTGAGTGTTTGGTTGTATCACTTTTAGTAATTCCTACAGACTTTACAGAAATGTATTGAGATTGTATTCAATGTTTGTTTTATGAACACAGTTGTTCGTGTCCCCCTGTTTCTTCAATGTATTTGTTGTTGTTTTCACTTTTACTGTTTGAAAGGAGAACTATCACCAACACAGCGTGTCCTTGCTTTTGTCTAAATTAGGGACATTGTGAACGGCTTCAATGCCAGAGACATTGGCGTCCGCATCTTTGAGGATTTTGCGTCGTCATGGCCGTGGATCCTCCTGTGAGTTGCCTTACAGAACTTCACAACACGTACACTGCCACCTATTGGCAGAAACAGAAATTACTAATTATAATATGCATTTAATTGTTACTTTTATAGTACTTGAACATGACTTATCTTAATTTTACTCTATTAATATTCTGTTATTATTCTATTATTAATCACCTTGCTCTTTGCACACCAGCTTATTTGCACCTTTTTACAATGATCAATTATTATTAATTTATCTATCTATCTATCTATCTATCTATCTATCTATCTATCTATCTATCTATCTATCTATCTATCTATCTATCTATCTATCTATCTATCTATCTATCTATCTATCTATCTATCTATCTATCTATCTATCTATCTATCTATCTATCTATCTATCTATCTATCTATCTATCTATCCTTCCATCCATCCATCCATCCATCCATCCGTCTATCTGTCTATCCGCCTCTTATCCTTTGTTGAACATTCATCTTTGGTTCTATTTTGTTTTCTTTCTTCATAACTGTTTCTCCTCCCCTCTCAGTGGTCTGCTAATAGCCATGGTGGTCAGTATGCTGTTCCTGTTGCTGTTGAGATTCACTGCTCCAGTGATGGTGTGGGTGCTCATCATAGGAGTCCTGGCCACTGGGGCATACGGTAAACACTCCCCTGGAGCAGTAGAATTCTTTGTGTTTGCCACCACCAATATAGATTTGCAAAGAAATATTAATATTTGTACTATTTCTCTCATTGCTTTCTGCTTAGAAATGAATTTGAACATGTAGAACCATAAGGCTCAAAAGTTATAGTACATTGAACACAAAGTGCAGTTTGTTTGTTATGACGAGATGATATGCTAGTAGTAGCCTCTCAGTTGTTAGCTTGTTGTGTTTCTCTTGCAGGTATATGGCACTGCTACTGGGAGTATTCTAACTACAAGGAAGCTTCTGCCACCATCACTGACATTGGTTTCACAACCAACTTCAACGTTTACCTGCAGGTCCAAGAGACCTGGCTGGCGTTCTGTGAGTCTGTTTACCATCACTAAACTTTTCTCAGTGTGGGGATAGGTCTTACCTTTTTACTTTTCTTTTCGGCTTAGTGAGCGTTTTTGGAGGGACAGGTGTCTGCACGTCAAAAGCTGCTGGATACAAAGATCAGTACAATGAAAGAGAAAAAGATCTCTGTACTGTATACCAAACATTAAGCTCCCTTGTATAAATAAACTTTATTGGCGAAGGCGAAATAACCAATGACATCATAAAGGCCAAATCACATCTAAAAATAAATGTAATAAAATTGTTGTTGGTATACACATGAGTCACATGTCATTTTTTTTTTTTAACATTAATGGATTCATGACATTGTAAAATGCTTCTAATAAAAGATAACCCTGATTGAATTGTTATTTCTCTCTGCCACTGTATTTGTATTACATGTTGGACATTTTACTTCGGAGTTGACATTTTTTAAGTTATGCTTACGTAGCAGTTTTTCCTTCTCGTCACGCTTTCCTCTCCTCCCTCTCAGTGATAATCATATCTGTGGCAGAGGCGATCATTCTCCTGACCATCATCTTCCTGCGGAACAGAATCCTCATAGCCATCGCCCTCATCCAGGAGTCCAGCAAGTGAGTCCTGATGCCAAACATTAAAACACTGTTTTAAAATCTTTCCGTGAAGAGTGCATATGGCCTTGGATCAAGCTCATACTGTGTGTTCATATTCTACAGGGCAATCAGTCACATGATGTCCTCTCTGCTGTACCCTCTGGTCACCTTTGTTCTCCTGCTGGTGTGTGTCACTTACTGGGGTGCCACTGCTTTGTATCCTTTATTTTTATGCATGCATGTGTATATGTGTTTCTATGCACGCTGTTAATAACAGGGTGTGCGTTATGCAGTTTTAGACTATAGTTTAAATGTTTCTGAGATACACTACTATACAGTCCAGAGTATCTGTTCTTCTCTTAAACTGATGAATGTAGATATTTGGCCACTTCAGGAGGCCCAATCTACAAAGTGGTGGCTCTAAACTCCACTACGAATGACTGTAAGAGTGTCAATGGCACTGTGGACTGTGACCCTCAGGTGAGTGGACAGAATGAAAACAACTAAAAACTCCATGTGCATAGCAATTGCCTTTTCAATTCACAAATACAAACTGGATTCACAAATGCCTGTTCAAAACTTGTAAACGTTAGGAAGATAGGTTCACAGGATTCAATTTATTTGTGTATGTCATGTATTTGTGGAAGGTGTTTCATATTTACAGATTACACATTTAAACACGGACTGTCGATCTGTGAACACAAAAATAATATTGAGACTTTATTTACTAAATAATTAAATTTACTAACTAAATTAATTGCTCAAAAAGGTAAATATAACATGTCCAATCACGAGAGACAATGTGTGATATGATGAGTGGGATAAGTCCTACTGTTGCTCAGACGCACCCGTCACACCCTCTCGACCACCGTCCCCTTTCACCTTCTTTTTTCTCCATCATCCACTCATTCATTCTTCCCTCTTCTTAGAACTTCACCTCGTCAGATTACCCAGGCTGCCCCTCAGCCAGCTGCATCTTCATCAAATACAACGACGAGGGTCTCTTCCAGAGGAACCTTTTCAACCTGCAGATCTACAACGCGGTGGCTTTTCTCTGGTGTGTCAACTTCGTCATCGCCTTGGGGCAGTGTACGCTGGCGGGGGCATTTGCCTCCTACTACTGGGCCTTCACCAAACCAAAGGACATCCCCATGTTTCCCCTGTCTGCTAGCTTTATACGCTCACTCAGGTAGGTTAATGAGCTGTGGGCACGTTGGTTAAATCCCTGTAACAATACATGTGTCAAATGATCCCAAAATACTGAATGCCTGTAGTCCCAGAAGGCTGCCTTTTCTGGATTTCTGTCGTCCATTAATTCGTAGTGACATGATTACATTATGTTCCACAGAGGGTTATGCAGAAAGGGAACTTTTAACTCTGTAACCTCAGCCAGACAGTCAGACGTAATCATTTTGTACATTTCAGGTACCATGTGGGCTCCTTGGCATTTGGTGCTTTGATCCTGACCCTGGTGCAGATAGCAAGGATGATTCTGGAGTACATTGACCACAAAACAAGAGGTAAGTCTGACATACCCTCATCTCACGATCACAGTATGCGTTACCTAAAGGATGCTGAACATTTCTTATTTGCTTGGTTTATTTTTGGAACTAGTGTAACTAAGTCTTAATCTTTACAATGGATAACATTGCACTTTATTCAGTGCAACCTTTGGTCTTAAATGTATAATGTATGAAACCCAGGACATATTTCAGTCATTTATGGCTGTTACATTTGAAGCCACATGTTGTAACTGTCCAACACACCTTTTTAGAATAAGGTTACCTGTGAAATACATGGTCACAAAGTGAAGCTGTTTTTCAACTGTCTCTCTCTTTACTGAAACTGCAGTGTATTTTCCAAATGTCTCAGTGAACAACAAAGATGTGCAGGCTGTTTACATGTGGAAAAGAGAAAGTGTTAGAAGTTAATGGTGTCTGATAAATGATGGGCTACTTACACATCTTTTGGCTTTTTGTCCCCAGCGGCACAAAATCCATGTGCACGTTTCATATTGTGCTGCATGAAGTGCTGCCTCTGGTGTCTGGAGAAGTTCATAAAGTTCCTTAACAGGAACGCTTACATCATGGTGAGCACAAAAAATGATTGTACAGTTGTTAGTCCCTTCTATTATAATTGTGGCAATAATTAACATTTGCTCTCATCTGAAATCATACAATTCCTATGAAAAGGGAAAGAAACATGCTTTGCTTTAAATTAAAACATTTATTTTCTGTTGACCCCATTAAAAACCTACTGAGCATAACAAAAATGTTTCCTTATAATATATTGAATTAGATTATATGTATTTTATAGACTAGATTCTTGTTCTCCACAGATTGCCATTTATGGGAAAAACTTCTGCGTCTCAGCAAAAAATGCTTTTAAGCTGCTCATGAGAAATGTAGTAAGGTATGTGCTGAAGTCATGATTCCTATGTGTTTTCAAAGTCTACATGTGGTCTGACCTGTTCATAACATGAATATATTTGCTTGTGATTGAGCGACTAAGTGAATAGTGTTGTGTTCCTCTGACTCTGACTGTGTGTCCCTTCAGGGTCGTGGTGCTTGACAAAGTGACAGACCTGCTGTTGTTCTTTGGGAAGCTCCTGGTGGTCGGAGGAGTGGGTAAGGATGACAACATGTATTAGGGCTGGGTTATACTAGAGAAGAAGTGTTTTATACGTCCAGCTGTCTGATCATGTTGGAAACCAGAAGTGCTTATAGTTAATCCGACTGGTCACACTGGAAGGCCGGACGTCAGAGAGGTGGGAGTTGTACACAGTTATGTGTGCATTTTCAGACAGTCTCTCTTCGAAGATACCTATAGTGCTGCCCTTGGTTGTACACATTCAAGCTGACACAAACATATATATATATATATATATATGAGTGAAGCCCAATAATAATTCATATGAATGCATCAGGAAAGAGAGGACACACTGAAATCTCAATCTTTTCCCAGGCGTCTTGTCCTTCTTCTTCTTCTCTGGACGAATATTGCTACCAGGCAACACCTTCCGCTCTGAAACCCTTAACTACTACTGGATGCCAATTATTGTAAGTTACAAATGGTTCTTCTCTGTTTGTAAGTAGTCAAAGTCAAAGTTAGTTCTAAATCTCATGTTTCTTTGTTTCCAAATCTGTTTTTTTGTAGACGGTGGTGTTTGGAAGCTACCTCATAGCTCATGGATTCTTCAGTGTGTACAACATGTGTGTTGATACGCTCTTCCTCTGCTTCTGTGAGTAGATGTTTACAGTTTAGTACCATTCATGTTCTGGACACATAAATACTACCAACATGATGAAGCTACGTAAAGCCCTGAGAGACATTCTGCTGATCCATTTTCTAAGTCTGATCTAAATATGTTTTCTCCACCTGTTCTTAAGTCACCATGGATCACCAGAATGTATTTTTCTCCCTGTGGATTCCTCATGTTGGTAGAATCTTTACTTTTGTGTGGAAAGATTTTGGACCAAATATACTCAAATAATTTTTAGTTCTCAACATTTTAACATGTCGATTTTAAGAAGCTAAAAATGTAACTTGGATAATATTGAATTGAATAATACAACAATACACACGTCTGTTTGATCACTTCACTCAATTTGGCTTCCACTCTCACAGTGGAGGACTTGGAACGTAACGATGGATCTTTGCAGAAGCCGTACTTTATGTCCAAAAACCTCATGAAGATCCTCAACAAATCCAACAAAGCACCAAAAAAGGTTAAAGGGAAAGACTGAAGATCATTTCACCTCCCGAGTTTGTGAAACCACACAAACACTGTCGCACATTTTCAGCATATCTTTATTTGCATCTTTTTTTTCACCGAGTTTACCAAAACTAATTTAGTGATTTTGCACTTTAAAATATTTTTTTTTTGTTGTGTATGTGCATATGTAGTATTAATGACTGTACACTTGAGGACTGAGCATGTGAATGCAGGTAATGTGAAATGTTAAGTTGCAAGGTATCTTAGATATATTTCTTTTTTCCTCACTATGAGCCAAAAGAAAAATTATTTTAGTCCTGAAATATTTCTTGAATTATTTTAAACAATATTTGTTTGTTTATACAACTCAACATTACCGCTGCACACGCCAAACATTTGAGACCAATTTTGGACTTTATCACACATCAATTAATCCAGTTTAATGGCTTTTAATGCAAGGAGTACATTTCTTTCTACTTTTTACTCAATCTTTCATGGAGGATTCCGAAGATGTGATATCTTCGGATGGAACAAAACAAATTGCTACAATTGCAAAAAATAAATCATATTTTTTGGGGAAAAAAGAAAGCATTTTATTTTAAACAATGTTATTGATTTATATTTAAAAGAATAAAGTAAATATAACAGTACATGACCCGGCGGTCAATACTTAGTTTCTCATGCCTACATAGAGCCTCCAGTACATGTAAACACACGTTGGTTGATATAATATATATAATATAATATAAGATTACCTAAAATTCCTTTTGTAAATACTAAATAAATAAAAAAAAGATTTGACCCATTTTCTCTGATTGATTGAACGGATGATACACAAGCTCAAGATAATGATGACACCAAACAAGACAATGTTTTTAATGAAGTTTTAATCTCTTACCTCATTTGGTTTTGCACAATGTCTCCAGTTTTATTTTGTCAAATGGTGACTTCCATCACTTGTTTTAGTGTCACATAAGCCTTATAATACGGAGTGTAGCTTGAACAGACAAGTATGCAAGAAATGACGAGTCCCAGTACCAATCCTGTCCATCCCACAGAGGACCTTGAGTTCATCTCTCACCTTGGTGTGAATCTTGCCTGATTCATTACATCTAGTTCAGCTGAATTGCAGTGATTACACACATCAGTGTGTTTACATGTGTTGGGAAATACTAATGTATGTGTAAAAAAGAAAAGTCTTATGAAGCCTTTTGTGGCTCCAGAGAAATCTGATCAATTGCCTCATCGGTTGGGGCTGAAGACTATAAATTTTAAACTGAAAATAATCTGAATGTGTATAGTTAGAAGCACTTTTTGCTTGTTAAATATTAAGATGAATGTGTGTTACTTTATTTTTACATTGCTCAACTGCTGATCATTAATGTGCCCCGTGTCAGTTAAGTCAGAGAGTAAATACCCTCATATCAAATCACATTAGCAGGGAAGGAAAAACTTTTTTGCACTCATAACATTTATTTAACTTAATGGTAGAGGTTGGCAGAAAAGTTATTAATTTGGGCTGCAAGCATTTTCTTGAGTAAAAGAAGGAATTCATGAAAAACCAGGAACTTGCTTTACAAAAGCATCTTGAGGCCTACTCGCTCAAATTGTTCTCTTATCGCCCTCTGTGGCTGGTCATCCACTCAGAAAACACGTAAAAACAGCATTTACAATATTCATATATACAAATATATAATGTTTACACACTCACTCAGACACACTGACACATACAGTCAGGAAGAAAAGTCAACTGACAGAAAGTTATTCCTGTAAATTCTCACCTCCACGACTACTTGAAAGGATTCCCCTCAGTTGTTACACTGCATTTGCCGTCATGAAGCATTTGTGTAGAATCTCATCGAGCTTCTTCAGTCGTCAAAACTTATCTCTTTAAAGTTTCCGCTGTCATTAACAAACTGTGTGTCAGATTGCTTTTTACTCTCTCAAGTTGCTCAATTGATGCGAAAGTCTCCCAAACTGGCCCTTTAACGGTACACCCATCCATGTCTGTACAGCTTTGTGAGGAAAGACACAACAAGTGGTTAAACACCAGCATACGCTCCAATCTTTAGGACAGCTCGGTCTACAAATGACTTCACAGTGCAATGGCAGGTTTTGTTAAGACAAATGTATATAAAAAAAAAAATGCATCCATCTGTGCTATCTCTATCTGTTTAAGCGTAAGTCGCAAATTCTACGAGTTCTTGTTCAATTCACGAGGAAACTGTAAACAGGAACATAATTCAATTTCATTTTTCACCCCCCCCCCGACATCGTACATGACTCGTCCGCTACTCTTTGGCCATTTAGAGTAAGAAAAAGTTACAAACACTACGTTATCTCATACCCCCTCCCTCTCTTCCCTCATTTAACCACACTTAAACTTTCCACAACGTGCCTCCCTCTCTCTAAACCTTCAAGAGGAATGTGAAAAACAGAAACAGAATTACTCACTACCCCGAACCTCTGTTCTGCACCAAAAAAAGAAAAGCCTTTACGTAGCTCACCCTGATCACTTAATACTGTCTCTGAACCCCAACAAGTATTGTTCTGTGTGCATTTATGTACAGGTGCAAGTATAGAGGGAGGACCAACATGATTCATGATTTACTTTCCTAAATTAGTACCTGCTAGGAAATGTAAAATAAGTGTGTCTGTGGCTTGAGTTTAGTGTGTGAGGTTTTTCTTTTGCGCTCCTCCATCCCACTCATTGATCCACCCCGTCCGGTCCCCCTCACACGCTCAGCAGCCAGAAGAAGAAGAAGATGGCCACGAACAGGAAGAGGGAGTCTTGCCAGTTGTTATTGCCGTTGTTGTGGCTAGGGTTGCCTTGTTGATCACCGGCATACGGGTCTGACGGGGGGGAGAGATGGATGGGTTATTACACCAGTGTCTCAGGGGAAAGTGTGTTTGGATGGAGATTTTTACCCACTAATAATTTAAATCATAGACTTTCTGCACATTTAAGATGTTTAAAATAATATTAATGCCACAAAGAATGCAATTAGATTTTTCTCCATCTGAAAACCAGTTGCGAGACAATAAGGCCCAAGTACATTCACTTATTGACCTATATACCATGGCCACTGACAATTCTTGATACTGAGGCAGCTTTAGTAGGAGACACTGGCCACCTTTTGAAAAATGTAAAATGTATTTAAAGAAAATCATCGAAAGAAATTCCAAAAAGATTACTTGTTGCTGGTTACAAATTGTGTCTCCTCAGTTTGAATGATTACAAAACCAGACCCTCATGTATCACCGTCACTGGTCATCAGCTATTTTTAGACTCTTCTGATTGATTTTGCTTGGAAGGAAAACTGCCGGCTCAAGTAACCACAAGCAGTGAGAAAACTGTTTGCGTCTTCGTGTGTTTACCTGCTCTGTGAAAGGGGTCGTTGGCGTTGAAGACTGTTGTGAAGAAGCCGAAGGGGAAAGCACCGATGCCGAAAGACATGTGAAAGCCAGTGTCTCCGAAACCCTGAAACATCTGACAGAAAAACAGGGATGAAGTTTAAAATAAGATAAACATAAATATTATAATAATGAGCTTAATCAGTGAATGTAAACTGACTCACCCCGCCTCGACTCTCTGGCTCCGTTCTCTGTCCCTGAGGCCGAGGTGGAGTTTTCAACCTGAACGACGACAGAAACATCAAATCATAAGGCAACTATGAGGCTATCACATTAAACACACACACACACACACACACACAACACAACACACAAACTCTCGGTGTACCTGGGGTCCTCTTGGCTGGAGCTCCCTCTGCCGTACAGCGGGATGACTTTCTCTCTGCTGATGCCCGCTTTACAAACAGGACACTGCTGCCTGCTTGGCCGCGTCTCCAACCACTAAGAGGAGCAACAGAGGAAGAAAGATGTCAAAATGTTTACAATACTAAATCAGATAAATCCCCTTTTTCTACATACTGGGGTAAGTGCCAAATAACATCTAACGTTTTATATGAAAGGCTTGTGCTACAACAGTCTGAGACTCAAGATTTAAAGGGATAGTTCAGATTGTTTGAAGGGTTGTATGAGGCATTTATCCAAAGTCAGTGTATTACCTACATAAGATGCAGCAGCAAAACATATATACCCGTCCACCGCAATACGTTGCTTTGCTTCTGTGCCGGTACTCTCACCCGTTTCTCCGCCATCTACTGACCTCATCCAAACTATCCCTTTAAACTAGTGAATGTTCCCTGAAGCACATCAAGGATCTCAGGACCCAGCTGCACATTCACAACAAAAACTTTGAGATGTACAGCAAGTAAAGTGGTTGCAATATATTTTTTTTATATCTGTACTTGAATTTACAGCATGTAGTGTTTGTGCTGCTACACTGAGAACAATGTAGCGACATGGCTAAGTCGTAAGTGGCAGAGAGAAAACGGCAGTAAGTGCATTAGCATGTTTAAGCTGCACTAAGTCAATGGACAGGTCTAGTGTCCACGCCGAGGTTAAATCACAACCTTGTGCTGGTTACATTTAGGTTAAGTTGTAGGTTGAGTGCAAAGGCCCTACTCAGCAGTAGCTCGCTCGCAGGTGTTTTCACTCATTGTGTCCGATTAGAGATCTCGTGTCAGGACTGCGTGGGACCATGCAACAAAACAAGGCCATTTAATCTATTTTAAAAAGTTAAATTCAGCCTCAGGAAATGGTAAGATGCCCAACAACTTACAAGAAGAATGATTTCTTTAAAATGGTTTGTTTGGGCTGCAATTAACGATTATTGTCATCGACTAATCTGCAGATATTTATGATCGATATAGTTTTGTAAAAGAACAGTTAAATATGAGAATTACACTCCAGAGCCTTAAAGTGACATTTTCAAATTTTGTCCAACCAACAAAAACCTACAGTATAAATCTCACAGTAAAACAGAAGGGCCAAAACATCTTCACATTCGTGAATCAGGAAACAATAAATCAGCTTTATTGTTTGGAAAGTGAGCCAAACATTTAATTGATCATCAAAAATAGTTTTTGTGATATAGAACAGAGAAAAACAGCAACCTACACGGTCCTGTTGGCTTAATGACGTAAACAATAAATCAGTTATGAAAGGCGTTGTTGAACCAACTAATCATTTCACTTGACCCAGTCACAGCAGCAGATTGAGTTTGTTAACCTCAAACTTCAACCTGAGTAAAAGTCTAATCAGAGTATTGAAAACACCTGTGTGGCAGTTCAACGAGTATCACGAAGCAAAGGGACAGACAGAGGAAACACTCACTTGATGAAGACAGGGCCAGCTGTAGAGACGGAGAGAAACAGAAAGATTAATTTGCATTCTCACAATAAAATGTAATTTACTCTATAAATCATATTTCATGTACGGCTGCAACTAACTATTATTTTCATCATCAATTAATCTGCCGATTTATTTTCTAGATTAATTGTTTGGTTTGTAATAGGATAGTGAAGATTGTCCATCCCAGTTTCTCAAAGACGATGTTGATGTCTTTAAATCTTCTTTTGTCTAAAACCCAGGATAGTCAGTTGAATAAGATATAAAACAGAGAAATCAGGAAGTTTCTATATTTGAGAGGTTGAAAAAAGCATTTGACATTTTTACATGAAAAATTACTTTAATGATTAATTATCAAAATAGTTGGAGATTATTTTCCTGTCTATCGACTAGTCGTTGCAGCTTTAGTATCATATCTCAATGAACACAAAATATATATATATATATATATATATATATATATATATATATATATATATATATATATATATATATATATATATATATATATATATATATATATATATATATATATATATAATCTTAATATTTATATATTATAGTTAATCTAAAACAGTTAAGTCTCTAGCATAAAGTGGCTTAAATGTGGCTTAGTTAATCACAGACTATAGAGACTTGGAGTAAGGTAAGCAAGACTAAAGGAGAACACCTGGGTTAAGCCTCATTAGGTAAGTATGAGCACATGCTGTTGGTTCAATGGTGCTCATGAAAACCCAGAATGGATTAAAAACACCAATTCTGAAGTGAATCTAGAGACAGAAGTGTGGCAGATGCAAAAAGAATACGTTCAAAAAAACGTTAGTGAATATGAAAAAAAATACTAAAGCAAATTGTGTCCAACTATTCCAATCATAGAAAGTAAAAAACACTAATTAATTTCATATTTCTCAAATTTATATTTTCCAAAATCACATGTAGAATTATATCTGCCTTTTATTGACTCTGTGGAAGAACCTTAAACTGGCTTCAAAAAGCTTGAACGCAGAGGCCAGAAGGGAGCGATTTAAGACACCAGCAACCTCTGGGTGGTATACCAGACGATGACCATGTAGAAAGTTCAGATGAAGACCTGAGCACAAATGGTAAATACACCACAGAAAGTTAATTAGTTACGTTGTCAGGTAATTATAGTCCCCTGTCACTATATCTTTTTCCACAGCTTTCATGTTGCACACACACACCTCTGAACATAATGCTACTGTAGGCCTACATACATTTACATAGGTATTTGGTATTATACGAATATGACTGTGGACCATATGGTTATATTTGTGTTTCTAATGGTGTTGTATTCCCAGAGGAAAGGAATCTAAACAGGCTTGAAGAGCCAGGGCACAGTGAGTGTGTGCCATCCTCATATATAATTATATAAATACTCCTCAATTCACAAATGGCCTTGCAGACTTTGAACTATTCTACAAACAGTTGCTTCACTGACGCCACACAAATCACCAGTTTCCCGATGAAAGTTCCAGTTGCCAAAAACCTGAAAGTGAGCAAAACTTGGTGCGAAGTGGGTAAAGGCCTTCCTCTTTGAGACAAGGAGGAAAGGCTCATGCAAAGATATTATTTGCAATGCATTTTCTTTCTACATTCTAAAGTCTCAAAAAGTTATTTCATCATAGTAATTTACTGGATTAAATGCTGCCTCACAAACAAACAGTTGGATTTAAGTAGAGGTTAAACCTGCCTCCTTGAAGGATTAATTTAAGATTCAATTTAGTCCTAGAGTAGCTCTAATCCTCCCCCTTGCAAACATTTTAGTTTAACCCAGAACAAGCTAAATACAGGACTATTTTAAGATGAGTCTGTGCAGGTCGCTTAGAGTTAGAACAGCCTAAACGGGCCTCGACTGTGAAACCTGCCCCTTAAAGTTTTAAGTAACGCTTTTCCCAGTGTTACGTGTATGGAAGCCCAGCGGGCCAGAACAACCCATTCCTAACGAGGTGGCTGATTAAACTTGTCCCATGCTCCCCATCGTTAGTATTAACTGGCTCCACCTGTGGCTGCTGGCCATGCCGACCTGCTGTTGCATTGTGGGAGTGCAGGGTGTGTGTTTGAAGCACCACATCAAACACTGAGGCTTTTCAGGAGACTGATAACGACAGTGGTGAATATCTCAACCTCTTCCACCTTTATAACTCTGTACTGCCCACAATATCAAACTGTACAAAGAAAAGTTGTTTATTCATTAGTGCTGATTACTGTATTGAACGGTGTTCTTAATTAAAAATAGTGAAAACTATGAAACCATTCATCAGTTCAAAAGCACCCACAACAAAAGTTAAGAGTTTTTGTTATTCCAATTGATTTGCTTAGGATAACAATAGATAAACTACAGTACATTATATGACAACTAAAGGTGGAGAGATCTTTCCCCTCGACAGAATTCATCGTGTTCGTCTTGTGGTTTTCAATTTTACTGAGATGGTGAGTAGCGTATGTAGCTGGAAACAATTGATCATTTATCTGTGTAAATGCATAACCGTGTGCTTAATCTCTCTCAATGCTTCTGTCAGATATTCCTTGTGAGAAACTTCAACAGCAAAGTGACTCAGATCAGGCAGAGGAACAGGAAGGACTTGTTTTCAACCCTTTCATAACCATAAAACTGCTTTGCCTCAGGTGGAACTTTACACCTCAACATGAGCAAACAAACCAAAAAGCAAAACACGACCTCATGCCAATCGGCAGTTTATCCACACATATCATTGAATCGCCGGCTATCAGATCGCTGCTGAGGCATTCCTGTAGCTATAAACAGCTGAACAAAGCGTAAGGCCAAAGTTAACATAACAACCCATTCAACTGTGATTTTACATGTGGCCACACGTATAGCCGAGCTCGTGACCGGGAAAAAAACTGCTTCATTTCCCATAAGAGACGCAACAACCATTCATTGAAGCCGGTACAACGGATGCAGAGTCTCCTTTTCATAACGTTAAATTACAATAAGAACATAATTAGAGACTGGATTATTTTCTAGTTACTCTCCTCTGCTCCTAAAGTGGCAAATTCTTTACTTTTAACTTTTCATTTTGAAGTTAATGTTAATAGCACAATAATGGCTATAGAATAATGATGCCACCTGCGTTTAAATTGGTTCCCTATAAACCTTGTTTTGACTAAACTTTGTCAGCCATAGGATACGATCTCCTAGGGAAATGAAGGTTCGATTTACAGCACCAACTGTGGAAAACAAACTGCAGTGTCCTGTGCATAAGTGTCCCATAACATTTGAATATATGTTGTGATTTTTTCCTCTGATGCTCTGAATTAGTCACTAACTGTCACTGTGTTGTAGGCTCTAGTAGTTGCCACTTTTATTTACCAATTAATAATTTACGTTTACAGACAGACTGCAGTAATCTTCCAGTAACCAAAGTTTAGTTCCAGCTTCTCGTTTGGAAAGAAAAGATGATAATTGTCAGATAATCCTTAGTTGCAGCCGTAGTTGAAAGCACAAAAGAAAAACTATGCAGACGTTTAGCTGAGATTAAACTTTTGTTTTTTTCTTGCATAACACCAGATACCTTGAATAATGATCGCTAACGACTGACTGACACGTGGTCACAATAAAGAAACTGATTTTAAAATGTCATAAGGCAAAGTTGAACCACTGTTGTATGTGCATTATTGAGTATCTTGTAGGTTTTACATATGCAAACACTTTCACTTCAAATTAAACTGAAACGTTTTCTTTTTTGCTGTATGGTAATAATGTGCTGATTTCCCTCCTCGCTTTCCACTTGATATCACTTTTCTCCATTTCTAATGGATGATGAGAGCCATCATTCGGTGTAGTTTATGGCAGCCTGTGTAACCGGCGTCTCACTCAGGAATCGTAAAGACGTCACTCAAGACGCTGCTCATTAACCTCTAAATATTTAAGTGACGTTAACACAAGTAACACAAATCATTCCTCTGGAAACTCTCACAGTTTGCTAGTAGTGCAGATTTCTAAATTTACTTTGGATACTTTTAGATTTTAAACACATTTGACATTGTCAGGGCAGTCTGCTCATAACGTGAATAGTTAATCTAACATTTCAACACAATGCTGATTAAGTACCAGTAAATAGGAAACGTTTCTGACACTAGAAAAGTGATAAAGCATTTCCATTGTGCCAACTCAATTTGTGAGCATTTGTTGCAGTTTTGCTGCAGCTGAACTAATAGAGAAATGCCAGATTGGTCGGTTCAAAGTTAAATAAAAGCTCACTGAGGCCATCTAAAATACAAAATGTATGTGACGGACTGGGATTTTTTAAATGTATTCCATTTAAAAATCCTAATAAAAAATAAAGACAGTTAATATGCAATTAAGTTGCCATTTTGGTTTGAAGTTGCAGCAGGTGATGTCAACCTCTTTGTTGCTTGCTGGTGGTTTCATCACAGCTTCATCAGGTTACACAGAAGATGAGAGAAGAGGGGGGACACAGGTAACATAGCAACTAAGTTACATCAGCTCCTAACACAGGCGCTTCAATGCAACTGCACGTGTGACTGAGGCGAAACAGTAAAACATTATTCGACATTAAGATTCCTGCTCTTACACTTATGAAAAACACCTCATGCACTGTAGTCTTGAGCACTTAACAATTAAATGTTGCTGGTATTTTAACAGAAATTTTAATTATTACATTTTAAAAACTGTTTACAAACTTGCAGCAGGAGCGTCCTACAACCTACTTCGCTAAACTTCACCTGTTTACAAAACACGTGTGCACACCCAAACAGATCATTATCATTTTAAAACGGCTAACAATCATTAAGGGGTTATTAATGTTACGTTTGAGTTATGACTTTTACTACTGATTATAATGTCCTTAGGTTTGACCCCAATCTCTTGGCTATAATCTCATCACATTAGCCTGAACCTGCGAGCGAGCACTGTTCAGTCAACACTCATGAATGAGTCTTTGAACACGTCACTGTGTGCAAAAGTAGATGTTCAACACAAAGTGGTTTGAAGGTCGAGACTTGCAAACCGAGTAAGAAGGGACTAGAATCGCAGTTAAAGTGCAACCTAGCGTTAGATACTTTCACTATTGATTTGATTTATTACACTAATGATGTAAACCTTTCTAAACTACCTAAAACATACTTCATCTCCTAAATGCAATACTTATTGGCTCACAGGAGCTAGGTGTGTTGAGTACCTTCCCAGCATGCACTAGGGCAATAGATTAATTCATCGTCTCCATTTATGCCTTGTTAATCGTGTAACTTTGTTTCTCAGTGTGCACTTTCAATGTTACGAGTGACATTGTTGTTATTTTTTTGGTGAGTTTCTTAAATTAAATTTGGTTCCATTTGTAAACAAACTTAAAAAAAAATCAAATGTTATTTAAGTTTTTTTTAATCATGCATTAGTTAGGTAAGTTTTAAATTATAAAAAGGATGTGATAATTACATATTGTGATATTACCATAACCTGCTAAATAATGTGCTCATTGTGGTGGTACCGATTCCCCAGATTTCAGCTGGTCAGGAAGAAGCCTAAGAACCAGATCCCAACCACAGAATGCAAACCTATTTAAATGGATCTCACAAATCTCACAAGTGCCTTCAATAATAAGGAAATGTCTGTCTGCCTCAGTCTAAAGTCATCTTTCTTTAGGGATCTTATAAAAGTGAGCCATTAGTATTTGAAAATGCCTTCATGCATGTGGTTCACAGTAAAATTTCAGGGTCATGATCCAGCTAAATGTCATTAAGCCTGCCGTTTTGCAGGTTGTCTAAAGTACTTGCTGCTCTGACAACAGCTCCAGGTATAAATTAAGCCAGCGTCGAAGAACCAAATACCCAGAATCATGTCGAATCATCAAGATAATATAACTCTAGTTATCTACCCAAGAAGAAATGTAGCCCTGATCTCAAAGCTGCAAATGATCAGCAGACAGTTTTACCTGAAAGTTAATGTGTCACAGAGGGTGTAACTAAGCAAGTGTGACCTCTGACCTACAACAAACCGTAGGGCTCAATTCCAGTCCAGCTCCTACACCCTCTCTTCTACCCACTTCCACTCCGTTCACGTGGAGGGTCCGCCACATTAAGTGCTGTTCCAAACCAAATAGCGAGGAGTGGAATTGGGTTATAAAACCCTCCAACAGCGAGTCTGCATCGATGCTGACTTGATCTAGCTGCCCTTACTGACCACATGCAACATGCAGTACACCTTAAAGAAGGAAGCCTCATTCCTGCGAGTGTGACTACAAACGGAGTTCACTCTGTCACAGAGTGGAAGGTGGTAGGGGCCTTTATGATCAGGCTCAGCTACTTAACTCCTCACAAGATCAGAGCAGCTGATCACATGTGCAATTTGCATATATGGTGACTAGCTACATCCAAGACACCAAGACCACAATTGCGTTTTATCATGTTGTGCCACACTTTGTTCATCACTACAGCACTGACGGCAAACTAACACCCTCTATAGTTACATGTTTTGTTTCAGCATCAGGATCGCAATGTGCACATGTGCAATAGTCACATTGCAGGATGTGCAAATGAACATCATGCTACAACTTCTTTGAGGCCGGATACAAAAAGGAAAACCTTTCCTATGACTAATCTACAAGAGCAGTCTGTCTGCTAGAACATAATTTACGAATACGCTACACAATTTGTTGCTAGTGAGCGACATGCAGGCTCTGCAGGCACAGTAAACCACCAACCACAATCATTCTTCATCAATTTATCAAACAACAAAAGCAGCACCACAAGCTGAACATGAGTGAGGAACTGGAGAAAAACATCTAAAAAAGAGAATGTTGTTATGTAAATATTTTGGCTACAGAAAGGATGATGTTGACAATAAACAAGTAGCCTACTTTGTCATCAATCCTGAATGTTTTCATATGGCAATATAGCCTATATCACAAGGTCAGTTATTTTCAAATATCGTGCAGCCCTACAAACCAACTATCTTGGCCGCCTAAAATTTTGATTTAAAAAAACGCAATATATCCCTTGGTTACCATATCACGACATAGAGAATAGTGTATGCGATATGTATCATATGGCCAGATTGCAACAAAACGCAGCACTACTTTTTACGCACTCTCAATTGCAATATTTATATTTATATTTATATTTATTTATTTATTAATTATTAGTAGTAGTATATTTTATTATTTTAAATTAAACCGTTTTTAATTAGTTGAGCTTCACATTATCTGCATGTACCCACTGGTGAAACACAGAAATATCCCCTAGCGTACAGGTATCTCTGGATGGGAATCACTGTCCTACATAATCCTACATGCAGACAAACGACCGGTAAAAGCGCGTCATTCCGACGTGAAATAACTCAAACTGACGGTTAAGGGAGGCCGCACAGACGGTAAATTACACATCGGTCTGGAGGGCTGAACAGACATAAAAACAACCACCTCCATATAAAGACTACCCATTCCTCCCGCCTCGTACCAGAACAAGTGGCCGCACATACTGATGACAGCGTCCCGGGCAGTGTCCAAACAAATGTTGCACTCGAAGGTGGCCCGGTCTCGCTCCGGTTCGCCTTCGCCGCCGCCACCGCTGCCGCCCGGCCCGTCGCGGTCGTTGCTGCTCTCCCCGGCCGGGAATCCTCCTCTGCTGGCCGGCCCGCCGCCACTCGAGGACCGGGGATCCGCGGCCGCCATAATAATTGCTCTACAATTGAGGAAGGTAACGTACCAACCCAACCCAACCCAACCGGGCCTGACCCGAGCTAACGTTAGCTGTGTCAGAAGCGAAGACAAGTGTCACCGGACCGAGGCTGCTGCTGCTGTCGCTCTAGCTAAATGAGGGCTTCCGCTTCCGGGGAAAACACAGCCGAGGGGGTGGAGAGAATATAAACAACCACCCTATAACAATAATAATAATAATAATAAAAGCGATAACATCATCATCATCATCATCATCATCATCATCATCATCATCATCAAGTATTATAACAACTGTGACCATCGTTGTTTATTTTTATTTTGTCTCTGCTAGTATTGGGACTATAGGTTGAGACATGCTTTATGGAAACTCAATAGTTATAGCTTAATGTATAACTTAGATAATTATTTATGTGTAAACATTAAGGTAATTATTAAATTTATGTTTGAACCATAGGTAAATTGTTAGGTTATACTGTATATGATAAACAGTAAGGTGATTATTTATGTGTATACGTGATAAACATGAAGTTTATTATTTAAGTTATAGAAAAGAGGTAGGACCATATATGTATACTTATTTTTCTTCTTAGCATATTTTATAAGTTACACATGGTTCATCTATTAAAATGCATATATTTCTTTCATGATAATTTGACAATGTTAAAGTTTGCCATGGAGTTGATTAATTTGTCATCCTTTGTTATTGTTTTAACGTAGTAATTTCTCCATATTCACCAAGGTTATTAGTTATGGTGTGTAGTATATCCAAAAAAATACTTGACGCTAAGAGACATAACTGAGTGCATTATAAAGAGGGGTTACTCCCTATAACCTTTGCCAGGAAATTAGTAATTTCTCCATATTCACCAAGAAGTTATAATATGAAGTAGCCTTTAAACAAAATAAAATACTTGATAGTAGGGGAAAATACATTATGGAGGAGGTACATACTGTATTTGTCAGACTGCATGTCCAGCCTGGTATAACTTAATCGCTTTATGTTATAAAATATACATATATGCCTAAATGCCTAAATGCAATGCATTATTATCATGATGATTATTATGATGTATTATTATTTTTTATTTAATATTTAAGGGGGGGGGGGTATTTTTCTATGGACAATTCTTGATTTCCTTTGAATAACTTCCATGTACCGTTTACAAATGACTCAAATGTAATAACAAATTGTATCACTACACTGGACTTACAGGACACACTTTTTATATGTATACATATGTATTTCTATCTTTTCAGTGCTTTAGTGTTAAAACGGCTCGAATTACCAAATGATTGCTGAATTAGATCTTTTTTTCAGATACTGTAAATTGATGTTTATACAAACTCGGTCCGTTGGTGGCGTTAATGTTTGTATCGATAACAAACAGAAGAAGAAGAAGAAGAAGAAGAAGAAGAAGAAGAAGAAGAAGAAGAAGAAGAAGAAGAAGAAGAAGAAGAAGAAGAAGAAGAAGAAGAAGAAGAAAAGGCTGCGCAGAATGCTGCGCAGTAGATGTTTTCCAATCATGAACGCTCGAGGTGAATGTTTTGATGGAGTCTAGGGACTTAAAGAGCTCCGTGTTTGTGGTGTAAATCATAGCTACTGCTTAACCGATGTCGTATTATGTGCAGTAACAAATCTGAGAAGACTTTATTTTGACTAGACAAGAACGGGCCAGTTGACTAATATCGTTTGCTGCGGCGGCCTAGCTAACGTTAGCTAGCGCTGTGAAGTTGGGGCAATCCTTTCATTTGATGTGAGGGCCTCTTTCAACCTGCTGTGTTTTTCTTCATACTACAGCTCCGCCGGGAATTATCTCATTACCTTTGTGGCTATAATTATCAGAGACTAAAGTACCTTTTAATTGAAGTAAGCTTCTCGCAAAGTGTGAGTAAGGCTTCTTGAGAAATCCAGGGGGAGTGGTTATCCATGTCCACGAGTTGCTGCAGATAAATCATTTTTAGTAACATCAGCAAACATGTCTTTAGTCGCCTATGGCAGCAGTGATGATAGTGACTCAGAAGAAACCTCAACTTCTGTCGCACCGGTGAGCAGAGTGAGGAGCGCAGGAGGGCTCTTCTCACGCCTGCCCGCTCTTAAAAAGCCTGCATCGGCTGGAGGAGGACCGAGAAGGGAGACAAAAGCGCACCGTTCATCAGGGGACAGCACGCCAAACGATGACCTGGATCCTCAGCCATCTAAAGGAGGTTTATTTTCTACTCTGCCTAAACCGAGGAAGCGAACAGAGCCTGTCAAGATCACTGTACCGAAAATCCAGAGACGGGATGTGAGTACTGAGTTCAGCTGTTTTCTTTTACATATTGTGGGTCCTGTCATAGGTCATCAGGTTGTATTTCATAATCTATGTATTTCTTGTCCACAGTCAGACTCTGATGATGATGAACCAGCAAAGAAGAAACTACAACCTCCTCAGGTAAGAATATCTTTCACTGCCTGTGGTTACATTGTAAATCTTACCCCAGTTAGTTTTATTGAAGATAATTTCAGAAACACTCAAACCTGTGTTTGAATGAATTATCATTGAAACAGGTCTTGGCAAAAAAAATGCTACCTCTTCTCCCTGATAATACACAAATACTTCAGCTGTCATATGTGACCTTCTCATTATCACATTATGGGATTGTGTACATGTGGTATATCTTATTTGTAAAAACTCCTTCAGTATGGCTAAAAGTGCATCAAAAGAAGGGAACCAGCGACACAAATGTATTATTGTATCTCATTGCATAGTATACAAACAGTATCAAACTAATGTGATGTAGCTGCCATTTCCTGATCTTACACTGGCCATTTCCATCCATATCTCTTGCTTCTTCTTAGGGTTCAGGCCTTTCCTCCCTTCTACCACAACCCAAAAACCTGATGATGAAGGATATCTATAGACCCCTGATTCCTCACACACTCACCAAGCGGCAACAACCCAAAGGACCCAAACCTGGAACGCCCGCTCAGGGTCTGCTTGGTTCTAGTGCTTCGCCTTCTGCTATCAAGGCTGCAGCAAAGTCAGCCGCCCTGCAGCTGGCAAGACAAATAGCCACTGACGACCAGGATAACGAGGAGGACATAACCCCACAGAACTACTTTTCTCTGGGCGAGAGCTCGCAGCCTCTCCCTGCAGTCATCCCAAGCTTAGACCCTGAGCCAGGAGCCCCCGCAGAACCTTTTACACCAGCACCTGCACCTGCACCTGCACCTGCACCTGCACCAGCACCAGCACCTGCACCTGCAGATGAGCCGGGTCAGTCAGATGCCCCTCTTGACTTTGGAGGAAACAGTGAGGGAGCTGGTCCATGGGGAGGTCAATATCCTCAGTATCAACAGCCCATGGCAGGCCCAGAAGCTCTCCCTCAGGTAATCATGACTCATAAAGTGCCTTGTACTGCATTATGTGTCAGCCGAATGGCCTTAGATACAGATTTCCCTTATTGTGTTTACTTGAGTAACTACATTAACTGGAGTATTTAAGAATAAGTTGACTAAGACAAATCCAGTTGAAAACGAGTCCTCTTATAAATGCTCCATTATTTTATTCAGTTCATCAGATTCATGGAAACCCCATGAATGGTTGAGGCATGCATGGACAGTATCCAGTCACATGCTCCTGTTGACAGGATAGACTCTAATGTGACACATTCACAAATACAAGGAGAGCACCTTAAATAAAAAAGGTTGCCAATTTTCAACCGGCTTTGTATTGTTGCACATACCACTCGCATTGCAACCATACAAAGCTGGTTAAAAATTGGCAAAGTTTCCCTTTAACATCTATACATAATACCACCAAAAATATACATGGAGGCTACAGAGCCACCTACTCGTCCTATATAATATCAGTTCTGTCCAGTGTTTTGAAAACATTAACCAAAGTATCCATCAGTCTGTCAGCATCCCAAGTAAGCTAACGTCTTGAACTGAAAGCAGTTGAGGCCAGAGGCCTCCCTGCACAAAAAAATGAGAGTAGACCTATGATGAACTATAGATGCTTAAAGAGTATAAACCAATCAAAATATAAGATTAATTTAAGTGATGCATATTCTTCTTTGACAGGGATACCTTAATGAGTCTTACTTCCAAGATCCTGAGGCTGGATCGGCAGAGATTGAAGAGCCGGATAACTCCGGCATGTTTGACGATGAAGCGGTAAGCAGTTTGCTGCTTCTTCTATTGTTATTGTTTTTTTAAATAACTCCATACAAGTAGTCTAAGTCTTGATTGCAGCTGCATGGAGCCAAGTTTAAAACGTTGTTTAACTGATATGAACATTTTCTTGCTGTGCTTCAGTTCATGCGGCTGCAAGGGAAACGGAACAGGGGCAAAGAGGAGGTGAAGTTTCTGGAGATCAAAGGGGACGACCAGCTGAGTGGAAACCAGCAGTGGATGACCAAGAGCATGACAGAAGAGAAGCAGACCCGCCAGTCCTTCAGCAAGGTGACCAGACTGGATCTTCTTCACTGGGGGGACAGGGTTGGGTGTAAACTTGTGCTGAGGTTTATGTTCTGTTTTTTTGCTCAGCTTTTGGAAAGTGGAAGGATGTTGCGTGCTTTTGCTCATTATTGATTTACACTCAGTTGAGACTAGAACACCTAAAACCGGTACAGCCATAAAAGGTTTGATATGGGGGAACCTCGAAATATTTCATGGCCTGTGTTTTGCTTTTAGTTTGTCACCCTTCTGTAGAATGCTGTCACGAAACATAACTTTGGATGTTTATGCACAATAACATCTAATTTAACGCATACAATAATCAGTGTACTGTATATACATTTGTATTTTAAATGACCACAGCTGTAAGGGGCTGGAAAAGCTTGATGCACCTTGCACCTTGAAATGTTTGAAAAGTGCTTGAATTTGACTTTGTAAAAGGTGCAGATGAGCTTGATACTTACAGGGCTTGTTGATGAAATGATTTCATGCAAGTCAAACAGCATAACTAGTCGGAACATTAATTGCTCACAAGAGTCCTATTTTATAAAGAAACGCATGTTCAACACATTTTCTTTCTACCGTTGCAGAAAAAAGGAGAAATGCCTACAGGACAACAGCGACGCAAGCATCAGATAACGTATCTCATTCACCAGGTGAGTTCGGCTAAAGCCCAAAGTATACTTACAATATTTGTGCAATATTTAAATTCTAGCATCTGCTCATGTTTGCGAGGGTCCGTGGGGAAATCTGTGCAGACCCAAGAGTCGGTGTACTCCTTGAAATTGTACATTAAAGTTATTTTGACACAAATCAGCGCAGGATTTAAAGGGAAGGGATTTGGAGTTTAATTAAACTCATTGATGTAACTAAACAGAATATATTGTAGCTAAGTCAACAGTTTCTAGTAGACCGACTTTGTATTGACATTTATTTCTCAGTTTGTTGTAAAGGTTCTACACGGCAGGGTGCGAGTCTGCACTTCGTGTGACATGTCTGCACACATTCAGCAAGTGGTTGGCCGCCATGCCTGTTTGTATAAAGCAAAAATGAAGCTCTGTGTTGACTACTATATGTCTGTGGGTTATACAGTTAGCTGCAAGATGACGAGCCACATTTCTCTTAACCTTGAACCCTGTGACTTCTTGTTTAATGTTCAGAGTAATTGGCTATACAATCATGTTTGGTGGTATTTGGAATTTCACTCAATTTTCTTCTTTCACAGGCAAAGGAACGCGAGTTGGAGCTGAAGAACAGCTGGGCAGATAACAAGCTAACCCGCCGGCAGACGCAGGCCAAATACGGTTTCTAAATGTCATACTGTGGACTCTTGATGGCAAGTGGAAACCCTGCATCAGAAAATAGAGTAGAGCTTTCCAGATTTCCCCACACAAGGGGAAAACTTCTGCTTGGGAAGAAACTATAAACACCTTTTAATACAGATTTTGCCTCCAGCTCTCCCTCCTGTATTTGTGTTGACTTATTATTCAGTAGTTCTTTTGGTGTTTAAGGAATTACTTCTGTACGGAAAATCCAGACACAGCCATTACATTTCCTTTTACAGTAAATATAGGCTCTATACCTACAAATAACAATATAACAGATGTTAAGATACCTGTCAGTCAGTGGCAGAGATTATGTAATTTGACCTCCAAGTGGCGATTTATAAATATTTTCCTTTTTTTTTCGACGCGTTTGCTTCCTGTTCATACAACAGTGATGTCCAACTCTTTCTTTTGGTGGTAAAGACGGATGACTACAAAAAGCCGGTTTGGTTCTCTGGCACTCACACAATTGTTAGTAAAAATGTTGCTGTTGATAATGTGAAATGAACCAAAGTCGGTGGAAAGCTGTGACCCATTACATATTTATACGTTGAATCAACAATTTTGTAATAAAAACTAAAGATGTTGGAATACATATGCTGCAGTTGCTCGTAATGACTCATTAAATTAATAATATAAAAGTTGTCTGTTATCATTTCATCCCTGATTTCTTTTCTTTTGTAATGTTTTTGCATTGAAAAGTTGTGAAAGATCAGACCTAACAATATTTAACAAATGTATTGCCAGAGAACCAAACATGCTTTTCACTTTCATCTGGTTCTTTAGCGACCATCAAACCAGAGGAACATCTTCTTTTTGACATTAAACAGGAACTTGACCTCAGTTTTACTTGGCTGCATGCATCTCACAGATTCAGTAGGTTTCTGTTTTATTTTAGGTGGTTGAGGCTGTAACTTTCTCTGAAAATGAAATCTATGTGGCTCGTCCTGTGAGCGAGCCAGAATGTTTAACATTTGCTAAAGACTTTTGGTAAGGGAAACTGCTATGAAATGTGGTGTAACAAAAACATTGCCAGTCTCTCCATCTTTGCAGATTGATGTAAAGCTCGTTCTTGCATCAATCTTTCCCATCCTGCAAAGAATCCTTTGAGGCTTTTCACTGAAGCAATCACTAAGTCTTCTCCTTTAACAAAGCAATTAGTCCACCCTCATCAATATTTTCTTAGTTTTCCAAACAGAAATTAGAGTATATTTGTAAACTCACGAGCCAGGTTGCTTGTACGTGCACTATATTTCGTTACACATGGATTTTGTAAAGCTTCATATGTATACTATGTCTAAGTTTGTCACCTTGCACAACCTGATCTGCCTCAAAACTGATGTTTGGCAGAAACACAACAGTCCAGGAATATCGATTGGTCCTATACTTCAGTTATGATACAAACTGTCTGACTACATATCGTCACATATTTTATAGACGGGAATATAAATTATAGATCTTAAATTAAGACTGAATGTTGCTTGTTCTTGACATCTATTGGACAGTGAAAGGGTGTTTGAATGAAATAACATTTCTTTAAAATGGCACTCTTAATTAAACATCCGTCTCTACCAGGTCAAAAAACATGGACCTCAGCAGGTTTCATGTAAAGATTGACAAAGCATACAACTGTATTAGCCACTGACATTTCAAATTCAGTGACTAACATGTTTGACTGCATTGCTGGGAAAAAACTTTTTTGTTCACCTTGTACTTTTGTTATGCGTGTTGTGCAGTTAAAACCATTAAATAAATATTTTCCTCTCATCCCTCTGAATGCAACGGGGTAGTTTTTGGTTATGTCTGGTATCACCATGACGCAGGTATTACATGCCTATAAAATAAAGATTTTATACAAATATCATTTAGAGTTCACATGTAATATACTATAGTTCACCCAACATTTAAATAATGAATTTAATAATGACGCCGACAACTGTTTTTATGCATGTGTATTATAGGTAAACAATATTCATTTTAGTTCTATGCACATCTTTATTTTGAGTCCTTTAATCTTTTTTCGGGCTGTCATTTGGTGGTACTGTTGTGTCTTGACTCGCCGGTGTACCTGCTGCCGTTTCTTCTTCAGCAGCAGCAGAGACTCCGGCTGAGGCTGCAGCTTCACCAACTTTACTCACACAGTCTTTACCTGCTTCAGCTTCCACCTCAGCATTAGAAACCGCCTTCACAGTAGCTTCCTCCGGTGCTGCATCAGACTCCGCCTTCACAGCAACTTCCTCCGGTGCTGCATCCAACACCACCTTCACAGCAACTTCTTCCGCTGCTGCATCCGACACCACCTTCACAGCAACTTCTTCCGCTGCTGCATCCGACACCACCTTCACAGCAACTTCTTCCGCTGCTGCATCCGACACCACCTTCACAGCAACTTCTTCCGCTGCTGCATCCGACACCGCCTTCACAGCAACTCCCTCCGCCGCTGCATCCGACACCGCCTTCACAGCAACTTCCTCCGCAGCTGCATCCGACACCGCCTTCACAGCAACTTCCTCCGCTGCTGCATCCGACACCGCCTTCACAGCAACTTCTTCCGCTGCAGCAACAGACACCGCCTTCACAGCAACTTCTTCCGCTGCAGCAACAGACACCGCTTTTACAGCAACTTCCTCCACTGCAGCAACAGACACCGCTTTTACAGCAACTTCCTCCACTGCAGCAACAGACACCACCTCCACAGCAGCAGCAGCAGCAGGTTCTGAGATATCTGCGGCCGCCTGCTGCATTTGTATTTTCAACTGGCGCTGATAACTTGCAGATTGGTCCTCATATGGCATCAGTGACACAGGGATGCGAACCATGTTAATTCCATTAACCTGGAAGATAAAAACATGAAAAGTAAGCAGTCTGGTCTTTGGTAGAATAACAGTCTTAACCTGCTTCTGCTTAGTGAGGTTTTGACTTGTTCTTAGTTTAGGGACAACCGTGCTCTTGGTGGAGAAATATTAACAAAAAAGGTTACGATTCAAGGTAATGCGCTACAGAAAACATTAGGTATTTCTTATAGGAGATTGCTGCATTTTGCAAGAAGTATTTATTTTTCTTGCAACATATGGAAATTACAAAAACCTTTAACATCTTAAAAACTGTAGTTTTCAATTTCTACTAACTATTAAAACGGCATCTATAGCGTGAAGCTTCAGTAGCTGCAAACGTTGAATACAATTATGCACTGATAAAGAATATTTCTTACCTTAACTTCACACCAGTATTCACCCACTTCCTGGACTGACTCAAATGGGAGACTCAATGCATGAGGTGGCACAACAATTCCCAGCTAAGAAAAAGTTTTATTAAAGTCAATAAACAACTAGCTTTATGATCAACAGAGGCACTTACTTAATGTCAAACAGCAAATGTGGATAGGAAGTCAGAGACAAAGAAGGCCATACCTTCTTTTCAAACTGTCGGCAGACGATCTCTTTATTGAGCTGGAAGTCATCCGAGGGCATTTTGTTTATCTTCAACTTGGATTGTTTAAGGAGCTCCACAGTCTGCAAAAAAGAAGAAGGAGGAAACCTTTGTAAAAAAAACTATCAGCAGTCTGTTGTTCCTTCATCTCTTGTCTCCAGCAGAGTACATGAGTAGTGAAGAAAATCTGGAATCAATTAAATGCATTAAGATAACTCACCAATTGTCCCGTTCGGGTTTGGATTCTATCCTCTGGCTTCCCCTCACGCAGACGCTGTTGGTAAAACATGTGAGAATGACTAACAGCTATACATTGCTACCTAATATGTGGGGAAATAAATGACAGCATTAAAATGAAGAACACACTTTTATCTCCTCCTGAAACATCTGTTTGTTCTCCGGCGACGGATACACAGCGAGGCCTTGGGGCAACAGCTTATTTCTGCCGATACACTTTTTCACAAGCACAGTGTCTCCTCGCCCACCGAGCTCTGTAAGAACAAACACAGTTATTTTAATAAAGTAGAGTATCATTGAAGCAAAGGAAATATTTAAATACATTGTTTTACTTCCTATGACAACTCTGGGGTTTCGGTGATCTGTTGAGAGCATTGCAGATACTCACTGGGTACTGTCTTAGTCAGGATGAGCTCCATGTTCTTCTTGGGAGTCTGTTTGGTGTCCTCAACCAGCTTGTAGATTTTGTGTCTTCGTGGGTGAAGCCTGGGCGAACTGCCGACTTTAGATAAGGGCACCTGCCACCATCGCTCCACCACGACTGTATTCTGTGGAAACACCAAGCACACACCTTTATGTCTGCTGTCATGTCTTGTAGCCTTCACAAAACCTCACTACACTTTATGTTAATTGTGTGGATTTTGTTATCTTGTTATGGCTCTCCAGCAGAACTCTGCAGTGAGGATGTTATTACAGGTAGACAGGTATGTTTCTGTCGACCCAGTTATTTTTAATTCCCCACATATTATTTATTATATTGTTTTAAAGTGCAGAGACACTGACCTGAGCAGGACTCAGAGAGAAACTCCTGACAGCCGGCTGGCTCAAGAGATCCTGAAGGACACGGCGGCGGCCTGAGCTCCACATGTTCATTAAACGCCGTAATTCAGCACCTTCAATGAATCCCCTCAGATAAATCACTAAAAGGGTCAATGCAGTCTGGGTTTAGGGACCTCCACCGTTAACCTATTCCCCAGTTACAGGTCAGATAACCGCAGCATGCATGTTAGCATCTTTGCTAAAGGCTAACTACTGTTAGTTGTGTGTGACGTAAAAGGACCCCGCCGGCTGAAATAGTAGTCCCGACAAAAGCCGGAATTAAAAGTCATCACCTTGAAAATCTCTAAATCTAGATGTAAAACAGACTGTATGAAATAGATGTAAACCTTATCACAATTGTCTGTGTAATTTGCTGATAGGGTCTCAAGATATAAATGATAATGATACAAATTGTATGTTTTGCGGTGTACACAAATCTAGTTGAGGACTGCTGGATGCCTTGCTTTAAGTATATTTATTTTTATAATGTACATGTTCTTTTTTATTATCATTTATCTACGTGTTTATTTTTTTACTTATTGTCAGTACAGCCTTGTTGTTATTAATCTGTTTATATTGCACCAGGATGAAAACAATGAGTGTTATTATATAGAAGAACTTAACACCAGCTCAAAGCCACATCTTTGCTGACTTTCAGTGGTTTAACTTCTCACCCTTGATGCAGTGATGTAGAAGTGTACTCCACGATGTGTCAGTGAAATCATTGTTGGTCGTGGTTAGTTTCCCAACTTTCAAGAGGAACACACTTTACACTTTGAACCAGACAAGACAGCCAAACAATCATTAGGTGCTTAATAGTACCCAGGATTCATTAAAAACATCAGTTATGTGGAATATAGAAAATAATGTACATGCAAATTACATTTTGAAACTTTTATTTTCAAGCAATACTGCACATTTCATTGTTACAATACCACCGTAAGTGGTGCAATCAAGACAAGTTATACCACTGCAGAAAAAACATCTAACACGCGTGTATTTTCGTAATACTCAAGTGAAGTAAGGCACCTTCTTCAAGCATTTACAGGAAGATTGCAGAAAGCAAAATAATTTTTTGAGAGCTGCTGTTTAAATACGTTTACTTGTTGTTGCCAACAACTTTTATTATCAAGTGCAACAAGTGAAATGTGTACATAGTGTATATAGCTATGTTATGTAATTATATTTGTATTTTTTCCTTGTTTTTTTCCTTGCTTCTTTGACTGCTGTAACAATTGCATTTTCCTGGTGTGGGATCACTAGTTCTTATCTTATCCTATCTTACGGTACAACAATAAAAACAAAAAAATAACCCTCAGCAGCAGGAGCATAATCATTACTGTCAAAATTTGGAAAAGTTTCACACCTGTCAAACCCATTGTAAATTCAATAGATATGACGTGAACAAAAATGTTAATCACACATCACCAGCAGTGGGTTCTTGAACATCACTTGTTGCACCATAGAAAGAGTACCGGCTGGGTATCAATCTGCCTCTGCCTCCTGCAATTATAGTCTTACAGCAGGTCAGTAGAGCGAAGCAACATCCACAGAAAAATATGAGATTCGTAGCGACCCACAGCAAGGTGGTGACAACAAAGGCAAACTGGTAGGTTGTCCTGTGGCAGTATCGAGCTGCTCCAGGTGTGTAGTCGGGAGGGTAGACGGGATAAACCCAGATAGTGCCTGCAGGAATACATTTAAATTCAATTAAGAGTTAAAACTACACACAAAAGCTGAACTTAAAGGCCCTGAAAACACATTTTGAGAGATTTCTGTCTGTGCTGTTTTCACTCGGTGCTAGAAAAAAAGGATGTCTCGTACTTCTGTGCACCAATCAGGATTGAGCAACATTTGAATCAAGACCTGATGACATGATGTGGGTTGTTTGGCCACTGTCAATCAAATATGATCAAACCACGCCCACACAGTCCTGATGGAGCGGATTACCCGAGTTAAACTCTCTTTTTGTCGAACTTTAAAGCCCCGGAAAACTTGCCTTCAAATCTAATGTTGTAGAGAAATACATAAAAAGAAGGTTCATCCTCTCACCTGAAGAGCTACTTATCAATCTAGATTGTTTTTGTGTGAGTTACCGAGTGATGGAGATACCAGCCGTAAAGATGTCTGCCTGCTCTTGAATATAATAGAACTAGATGCTCGTGGCTTGTGGAGCTCAAAGCCCCAAAAAATACATTCGGAAAACTCAACAACAATTTCTCTTTCCAGAAATCCTGACCCGGTTACTCAAGATAATCCACAGACTCTGTTGTGAGGAGTTTCATGTAGAAACTATTTTCTTTCTACAAAACTACAACCGCCAACGAGTGAGCTCGAGCCTCTCGTCCATAGATGCGCGCTTCCTTCTGCGCGGAGATACGTTTGTTCCATTATATTGGAGAGAAAGCAAACATCTCTACGGCCAATATCTCCAACACTCGGCGACTCACACCAAAACATTTTAGATTGATAAATAGCGCTACAGGTAGGAGTAAAAATATCTATTTTTGATTTTGGGGTGAACTGTCCCTTTAAGATTCAATGTGCCCTAAAACTAAGCATTGTATGTATTTTTTAAATTGTAGTGAAAAAGTACAAAGTAGCATGAAATGGAATACTCATGGAAAGTACAAGTACCTCAAATGTGTACTTATGTAAGGCACCTAAATATGTAGGCTGCTTAGTTACTTTACACCACCTGTTTCCATGCAAGAATGTAGAGTCCAGAGAGATGTATCTTGGCATAAACATAACATCTCTGTGACATGTTCTCCCACCTGCAATCAACCAGCCGAAACAGAAGAGGTGCAAGAGGGCCGTGCAGGTCGAGCACACGATGGAGGCCATGCCGGCCCCCTGGTTGGTCCTGGTGTAGGTCAGGGACAGAGAGGTGAGGCTGCTCGCTCCCAGCACTATCAGGTAGATGGGGATGAGTGGCTGTACTGGACAACGGCTCAGATGTGTAGCCCCTATGAAGCAGGTGTCCAGAATCGAAGAAAAATGTCAACATTAACACAGGATCATGGAAAAAAATCTCCAAAACATACAATTTGCTGTCAAAAATCATGAAAATATTGCAGTGATCAAACAGAAGTGAACCCACCCAAACCAATGGCTGCAATCATAACCATCCACCAAATAATGTTCACCACAACTACAAGAAAAACAAAGACATAATACAAACACAGACAAATATAAAATAAGGCAGCCATAAATGTGACAGAGAAAAGACTTCTCACCAAGTAATGAAATCAGCACAGCCTTCTGAGGCCGGTCATCTGGAGACGGGTTCATGTCTGCAGTAAAGAAAGTATTGTCACAATTTTGACACATACATCAACAGGAAGAGACGCTGCAGTAAAAGTGTTGTACTGTACCTGTTCAGCTATAAAAACTTTTTTCTTCTCCCAGCATTCACTAAATGAGTGTAGCGTGAGTCGTCTTTACTCGCTTCTTAACAAAGCGTCAACTCTGTTAACATCCTTTGCTGTTCTGGCAGGATGTTAAGACATAGTGTTTCAAGCCGAAGCATTTCAACAATTGTTTCGCAACGCTCTCTGTGTTTAACTAAGAGGAAATAATGATACAAATCTGTTATCTGATACAAACTATCTGCATGCAAAGTATGTTTTATACCACTAACCCATCACGTGGTGTCCTATTTCTCCTGAACATCTCTTTTCCGAAAATCTTGTTATTAATTTGTCAGTAAATCTAAATGGGATTACATGGTGACACTTGAGGGGTTCAATTAATGTAACGCATCACAGAAAAGACTGCGGTGGTAGTAAATACACAGGGTGCACTTATCAGGTTGTCCCAAAAAGTCGCTTATGACTCTTCAGTTGATCCAAAATGCAGCGGCACGTGTATTGACAAGAACAAGGAAACGGGATCATATTACTCCTGTATTAGCTGCTCTGCACTGGCTCCCAGTAAAATACAGAATAGAATTCAAAATCCTTGTCCTGACTTACAAAGCATTTAATGGTCAGGCTCTAGCATATCTTAAAGATCTCATAGTACCTTATAAACCAACTAGAGCATTGCGCTCCCAGACTGCAGGTTTACTTGTAGTTCCTAGAGTCTCTAAGAGCACAATGGGAGCCAGAGCCTTCAGCTATCAAGCTCCTCTCCAGTGGAACCAGCTTCCAGTTTGTGTTCGGGAGGCAGACACACTCTCCACATTTAAGAGTAGGCTAAAGACTTTCCTTTTTGATAAAGCTTATAGTTAGGGCTGGCTCAGGTTTGCCTTGGATCAGCCCCTAGTTATGCTGCTATAGGCTTAGACTGCCGGGGGACACCTCCCTGCTCTCTTCCTTCTCTTCCTCTCTCCTCCCCTCCCTCTCCCTCCTTCTCCCTCTCTATCTGTATGCATTTATGTAAATGTATGTTACTAACACAGCATCTGGGGTATCATCCCCGGAGTTTCTGTGTCTCATGTGGCAGGTTGCCACTGATAAAGTTTACGTCAGGATCAGGAATCGTGGCTGCGCCTGCTGCCCTGGTCCTGCTGGACACCGGGAAGCCTTTTTGACATTTTCCTGGATTCATCCAAACTTTCTCTTTTTCAACACAACATCATTTCTGTCAAATGTTGTATTTGTACTATGTTGTTTATCCTGTACATACGACATCTATTGCACGTCTGTCCGTCCTGGGAGAGGGATCCCTCCTCAGTTGCTCTCCCTGAGGTTTCTTCCATTTCTCCCCCTTTAATTATGGGGTTTCTTTTAGGAAGTTTTTCCTTGTGCGATGCGAGGGTCTAAGGACAGAGGGTGTCGTAACCTGTACAGTCTGTAAAGCACACTGAGACAAATGTATCATTTGTGATATTGGGCTATACAAATAAATTTGATTGCACATTCATCACACATTTGGTCCTTTAATATCTTAAAACATATTGTATTTGCCAACATAAAAATAAAACATGTTAATCTTATTTGAATAACAATTGTCTTTTACTTTGACACAACAGATTGCTGGCTTTTTACAATGATTGGCAGAATGTTTAGCTTGGTAATAAAAAAGATCCAGAGAAGAATTATTGATCAAATCTTCATAAAGAAACCGCTATAAAGAGTTTTAAACAGGTATGGTAGCAGTGATGGCCCATTCCCCGCTTGTTTTCTATCTAGTTTCTAGATTCTTACAAAAAACAGACACCTACATTACCCATAACGCAACACGTTGGCCGACAGTTCAGTCAGAGATCCGGGAGTTATGTTAGTAGCAGCTAACGTAGCCTCGAGCAGAGATGAGGAGCGGGCTCACCTTGTTGTCTTGTTCTTGACGATACTTAAGGAAATTTGTCGCCACAAAAGCTTTATACATGTTTTCACATATGTAGTAGTACTCCCCAGGACCCGTTAACAGCCTTTGATGTGTAAAATCGGTGGTGTTCCCTTTTAATGTGATACATTTGTGGACTGCCACTTTTAATCTGTTGAGTAAAAATTAGTTTTTAAAGGCAACAGTAAACCATGCAAAAAGAATAAAGCCAAGGTGAAATGAGCGATCGGCCTGAGTTGTTGCAGGATGTCAGTGCCAACACAACGCGATGACAAGTGCCTCTGCAGCAGCACTGCCACCCTGTTACAATGAATCACGACCTGAAACACTTACATCCGTCCTGCTTTAAACATAACTCCTGATACAAAACCTGGCAGTGATCTCCGCAAATCCCTCAGCTGTTAGAGTGGAGTTCTTTTTTCTTGGTGGAGCGGTACATTGTTGTTATTTCTTTGGCTTATGTCAGTTTATCAGTTTCCTAATGACCTCATTGGTGATGTATATTCACAAAATGTGTCAAAACAGCAATAATAACACACTTAAGCTTTCACTGCAGTTTATTCTTGCACAAAACCTCACGTTTCCATTTCTGATTTATTTATACTGTAACATTTCATCAGTTTCCAGTATCTTGGTATCTTGCTGAATGACACAATGAGAAGTTTCATCCAAGGTACAATTTAGATCATCAGTAGTAAGGTTACAACAAACTATGGAGCTACTGACAGTATTTGGTGTCCATAGTGATGCTTCATTTTCTAATGTTTCTTGTCATGGTCTACTGTTCCCTAATGCTTAATTAGTCAAATGTTTGCTCATTCCTTTTTCTCAATGAAGAAACTTTATATTTCGAACTTGCCTTGATATGTACAGCGTTAAAGACCGGTCTTCTCTTTATGACCTCTTTCAGTTCGAAGTCAATGATCATTTGAATAATAGGAGAAGCAGGAAAGTCCATGCATATGATTCCAAAGCGCTGGTTCAAGTCCGTCTTGGCTCTCAGGTAGTTGTACAGTTGTGCATTGACGCGCTGGGCGACGACTCTGGGGTACGCAAACACACCAGCTCCACTGCTGTAGGTGAGAAAAATCTGGGCCTTGTTTCCTGCAGATGCAGCCTCCAGGTGCTTATAGACGCTCTGCCATTTCTCCTCCACATGCAGAAGTGTGTGTACCTACAGGGGAACGGAATATGTTTAATAACTCAAAAGCATGAATATGAATTGCTTATGTACTCACAGCCAGGGGTTTGTAATACCCCTTCAAATGTATGTGGCACAGATTTTGATCCTAACCCTTTGACGCCATATTCACTAACCAAGCTGTAGTGGTGGTCTTCTACACACTGCTTGCCCTCAGTTTAAACTTGCAGGCAGGAGGAAGTAATGATACACCTCAAACTCGAACAGCTAAAGCTGGAGTTGGTTTGTGTATGTGTTTGTTGATTTTTTATTGTGACTATTTAATTGAAATGTTTCAATAATATGTTTTCATACCTTCCAGTCATCAGCTATATCCAGGGAGCCATACCGCATCCCCAAGTCTGGCCCAGAAAAGTCTTGCAGGATGATGAGTTTCCCTCGGGCCTCTCCCATGGTCGGCACGAGCCGGCTGTGCCACAGCAGGCCCCAGTGAGCGTAGCGATGGATGTGGTCTACCACAGCACCATAGATGTCATAGGTCTCACTGAACTCCTCCTTCACACGCACCAGCACTGTCTCACTGGGATACTCCCGTAGGAAGTCAGCCACGCCCTGCAGCACTTGGCCAAAGTGCGCCCGCTGATAGGACACCCCGTGATGGATGGTGAGGTTCCCCTTGATGTGACGGACGCGGACGTCGAGGAAGCGGACGCCGGCTTGGAGCTGGGAGGCCAAGCTCCAGGTCTGGCACTCAGCATACACACCGCCAAACAGGGCCATGGTGTTGTGGGTCCCGGGTATGGTGACCTCAGACAGCGGCTGATCATCGGGGATGCTGGCCATCCAGGACGGGTTGAGGAACTCCGGGTAGGGTGTGTCATCATAATCAGGTCTCTGAACGGCTCCGTAACTCAACCCAATGAGTCTGAATACATAAATACATCAGGTTACATAGGAGGATTTTTCGTGTTTTCAGAGAATGTCAAAGGTTTGAGTCTTACCTTCATGATGTGGGTGTTTTAAAGCCCTTTGAGTCTATAACTGGCAAAAATGGTGATAACATTTTTTATTTTAATATGTTTTAAAAACAAATGTCTAAATATAAAGCTATGGTGGGTAAAGTATTTTATAAACATTCTGTTATATATTTGTTGAAATCTGTGTACATGTGTCGCAGGGCTGAAATCATTTCATTCGGCCAGAATAAATTATAATTTCAAAATACCCATAACAAAATATAATGTGATATGAAACATACATTCCCCCTGCTATCTGTTTTTTGAGATTTCTATATGCATGTATTAATGTATTGTACATATTATTCCAAGCTTATAGCCTTTGATTGTTTTAGCTTACTAACAATGTTTTTTTTCTTATTTCTCCTATTCATTGTGTGAGTATTTGTTGACATACTGCCATGTAAAACTTGCTGAGATAAATAAAGTTATATTAAATTAAACTGTATGTGAATGAATATAATGGTATTTTGTGTTAGAATACCGTGTTATCAAAGTAACGCGTTTTCAGATTACTCACCCCACAAACACCATCAGCTTAATTAACATCTTCTGCATTTTCACTGGACCTCCTCTGATGCCGCTCATCATTGATTTATTAGTTCTGAGGATCAGCAGAGGAAAAATACAACTGAGCTCAGCATTTAGTTAAATGTAATATGAATTACAAATTTGGCCAATTTGACTTTACTCGCACTGTATCTTGTTTACATTGATTGTACAATTAATTCAAGTATTTTTAAACATTTTAATTATATGGAGTATTTTCCAGACTAAATGTTGATAGGATACAACTATAGTATATGATGATGTAAAAAACCTCACTTTCTTGTTTGCTCATGTTGTAATACAACTTCAACTTTTGTATCCTTTCCTCAGTTGAGGGACTCATAAATATTATTCAGTCTCTTGTATTGCTGTCACGGCTTTGACCCCAGCACAATAGCGATAAATAATCAAGTAAATCAAGAATTGCTCAATATCTGTAGAGAATAAATGGTAAAAAAATCAACTCTAATTCTTTCCTGGGCTGGCACTCACCTTCCTATTACTAAAAAAGCAACGTTCCCTTCGTTAAAGTACGTCGGCCAATATAAACAAACAAACAAACACACAGTGGAAACAATTCTATCCCGGCCCGAGCTGAGGTTGACCTCAGCTCACCCCTCCAGGCCATTACAATAGCAGGCTTAAACCTTTCTAATCCCAAAACTGAACCAAACTGTCCACTGCTGCTGCGTCAAACCTGCTGATGTGTTGATGTGCTGCTCTCGTCCACTCCGGTTCATACCTGAAACCAGAAGGTGTTCGTCCTCAGTCCGGTCCGTGGTGCCTGGGGACAGAACGAGGGGAGAGATGGAAGAGCTGAGGGGGTCCGAGGCAAAATGATCGAGTTAGTGTGTCGACCTGGGATTTTATTGTGGGAAATACCATAGAGGAGCAGCTGAGCGCTACATTACAGAGCAGGGGTGGGAGCACAGGGGTGTGTTTGTGTGTGAGGGTATTCATCCGAACACGTCCCTCGTTTATTGTGGTTCAGAAACACATCCCATAATCAAGTCAAGGAAGTGGATCTAAAATCCTATGAATGAGTGAATGTAGAGTTGGGCTTCTGGCCAGTTTTAAAGGTTTCTTTAAGTCCATGATGAGGATCTTTGCCTTGTTATAACATTGCCATAGTACCTAGACTTATTTTAAAAGAAGACACTGGATTGAATCTGGTCCGGAGAATGACTTTATTATCATAAGAAAAAGAAAGTGTGTTAGTTACAGCTGAACGCTTTCCCATAGCGTTTCTTATCAGTTAGTGAAAGCTCAAGAATTGGCCCAGTATTGTGTGTGTGTGAATACAAAAGAAAGACTTTCAATAGAGATGTGTAGTTTTGACATTAAAAAATAAATATAGTAAGGTCTATGCAAATAGTTTTCAGGCTCATCACATTAAAAAATGAATTACAAAAAAAAACCACGAAGCAGTATTTTCCAAAATAACAGAAACACACTGAGAATATCAAAATCAATATCACAAGTAGGATGGATATTGTATTCTGTGATGGTGTTATATTAGTAAGTCTTCAAGTTCACATACAGATTCAGTTCTATAATGTGTTTCTTTTTCACTTTGTGTTGATGCTTTTAATGTTTTGGTGAAGCACTGAATTGCCTGGTTGTTGAAATGTGTGATATATAAAACACTTGCCTTGTACATATTTCAAATGGTCTCAAATGATTTCTAGACCAGGTTGAGAAACTGCAGCTCCCTCACAGATCAGATCAACCATCTGCCAAACATCTACTGGATTACATCTCAGAGGTCCTCTACTGTATGAGTGACATCATTATGACAGATGTGCTTAAAATGAATACTTTTGTACGAACATCCCACAGAATAATTCATCACGGAAGTGCCGGGCTAAGAGGGGTCAGGGAAAGTATCTGATCTGTGTGTGTTTGTGTGAATGTAGCAGATGGAAAGATCATCATGTAACAAGATAAAATGCTACATAACAGAAGTGTCCTTGTCCTTGTTGAATAATATTTGGTTAGCTGTTGGATTGTATATCCAGAGAGTTCAAAATAGAAATTCCTGCAGTTTTTCTTAAATAATCAGGCCGAGGGGGAAGTCCAGGTGAACGCTGGGAACTATTCACACTTTCTTTGAACTTTATCAAAGCATTTCTATAAAAGGAAAATAAACTGGAAAACTGTGTTTTTATGTGTGCTTAAAGCTAATGATTCGCTATCCTCTATCTATCCTGTCGTCAGTTACGGTATCAAAACTGTCATTTGAAATGAATAAATTAGATTGTTGTTTGTTTTTAAAGCCTCTAAAGAAGTTGACATAATATGATATGTTAAGGTTAAAGGTCTTAGTGTGCAGGAAGCTTAGCAGGAGTCATGTGTTGCTGCGTGCCTCCATGTAAATCTATATACTACCACCAGATAGCACCAAAGTGATGCATCTTTAAAAACCTGGCTTTAGGTTTTAGCACTTTAGTACATTTAGTAAAGCACTTCCAACTTACCTTGTCTTGTCTGTCATAGCCTATAGAGACAAATGTGTCATTTGTGATATTGGGCTATATAAATACATTTTATTTGCACTTTGTTGTGCATCTTTATTCCCACATAATTTTGCCCAATGTTTCAACATTGTTTTCAAATAAAAAGTTCAACATAAAGGATAAATTTTAATAAAGTGTTATATAAAAAGGTCACACACACACACACACAATGTTGCTGTTAAATGTTTTGACAAATATTTCATGTCCTGTTTTACTTATGTTCCACCTTTCTGTTACATCCCGATTGCATAATTATGGTCATTGTAATAATTTATATTTTAGTTTCAAAGACTATATGAATGGGTGAATGAGCATTATTGTGATTTATATGTACAGGCTACTTGCCATCAAATGCTGATGCACATTTTCATACAATCACTGTGAAAAATGTCCCTTCTCTGTGACAGAAAGAAATGTTGCTGTTGAACATTTCAAATGTAACTTTTAATGCCATCAGCACCGCAAACAAAATTCCATTTATCTGCAATGTATTGGAAAACCTTGGCAAATAAAACAAAATCTATCTGCATGTCTTGATTCCATTATCACAAGTGAGAGGGTTGAACTGACACTTTACACCGTACTGCTCTGTGTGTGTCTTGTTCAAACATATTAGTCTAGACACAAAACGATGGAATATTATCAACTTCGTTTATAAATTCAGTTTGTCTTCACAGTATTACAAGTGATGCTCAGACATAAACGTGATCCTGTTTCCAGGTTATAAAGGGTGACATTGTCTTTCACTTCTGTCTCCTGATACTCTTTGTTATATCTGGTCACCGATACTGGTTAGGAAGGTGGAGGGACCTGTAATTAAATAACACAATGAGAAGGATACTCAGTCCTTCACTGTCTGTGGTTGGAGCTTGCAGCCGCAGAGCATCTGGAGGAACTCCCCTCATCCAATCAGCACAGGGTATGCATGAGTCACTTCCTCATGTTTACGCCCTTATTTGACAGGAAGGGGCTGTCCTTATCTGACAAGAGAGGAAAATGTTGGAAAGGAAAGACAGTCGGCTTCAGTAGACTCCAACAGTTTTATCTCTGGTGAGTAAATATTTGTTGTCTCAGTGCTTTCTAATCTGTGACCTGAAGGATGTTGAAGCTCTGTGCGATAGCTGAGTCAGCTAGGACTGATGAAATGAATAGGATAATTCATGTGTGCGTGTGATGTTGGCAATCAGGAAATAAGAAAAACAGGCTTAAAAACAAACACAGTAACACTTCCTGAGTTAAAGTTAAAGGTGACACTGGAGGTTATTTAAATTGATGAAGTTGATACATCGAATGTTACGGCACGTATCCATTTGTTTATTTATTTTTCAGTCTTGCATGTGTTACTTGGGAGACCACTGTTGTCCCTGATTCCCTGCAGGACAACATTGAGAAGGATGATTAATGTCACAACTATGAGAAAGATGCATAACATTTGGAGGTCATCTGTAATCTGTATGTGCTTTATTATAAACAATATCTTATAAAAATTAAAGAATTCTTAACTGAATGCTTAATTTGGACATTGTGGAAGAACAAATAAGTTTTCTTTTGAGCTGCAAGAATTTGTTGATTGACAGAAATTAATCAACAACTATTGTGATGATAAAGTAATTATTTTTGTAAAGCTAAAATGGCAAAAAAATCAACCGGTTCCACCGTCTTAAATATCTGATGGTCTTTATGATATTAAACTTATATCTTTGGGTTTTAGACTGTTGTTCGGACAAAATAAGCAGTTCAGGCTTTGGGAAGTTGTGATGATCTTTATCGTTCTTCACTATTTTCTGACATTTTATAGACCAAGCAATTAATCAAGAAAATATCCGACAGATTAAATTATGAATATAATCATTATTCCAGTCCTAGTTTTCTCCTCTGCTCACATGTTGGCACTCTGTGTGTCACTACAGACAACCTGAGCTCTTATTGAGACCTGTTGCTGGTAACATTAGACTGTAAGATGACACTTTCTTGCAATATGGCGTTTGTGCTGTAAGTCGTAAGCTTAATTTCTAGGGAAATGCAAGAAGAGACCCTCTGTGACCAATCCTTTATCTAAAACTTTTAGATGTTAAAGATAAATATTTAAACATATAGTGCTTCTTCTTTTTTATATCTCTAGCCTCCAGACTTACTTTGTGTGAATCTTAACGTGGCAGAAGAAAAGCAGCAGTGATGGCTGATGCACAAAAGATCAAGAAAACTGTAACCAAGGTGCTGGGCTGCGTGGAGAAGGTGTCCTCATTCGCCTCCTCCTTCAACCCCATCTTTGGGATTGTCTCCTCCCTGATTGGGGTGGTTCGCAAGGGCCTGATTCAGGAAGAGGGCCACGCTCTAGACAGCGAATTCCAGACGCTCCACACCCAACTGGAGAGCATCTCTGACAAGAACCAACAATGTCTGAGGCGGATCCGCATCGACGAGGTGAACGAAACCTACGGCAAGTATGAGGAGTACATCAAGCACCAGTATGCTGCCTTCAACAACATGCTGGCGCAGGTGAAGAAAGATCCAGACAACTCTCAGAGCTATATGGAGACCTTTGAGAAAATATATGAGAGAGACAAGAGTGACATGAGCCTGGATGTGTACTACCGCGGTGTGATGGGTACCAAGTTGCAGTTTGGAAGATCTCTGCTGAAGGTGTACCTGGACAACTGCGAAGGCAACCGTGAGATCATGGAGCGTCGCTGTTCACACATCACCCACCTGTTCCACATGGGCCTCATCGCCCTCATGGCATACACAGCTGTTACAGAGGACGACGAAGACGAGGTGCGTGACAAGTGGTCCAAGAGGGTGGAGGACATCCAGAAGAAGATGCAGGAGGTGCTCAGTCAGTGCAAAGACAACTCGTCCTGAACATGAAGCTGCAAAGAGAGGACGTCCGGGAACAATCTGCTTTGGACCAAGGACAAAAAGACAAAATATGTTATAATATATATCGAAATAAAACCAAAGCCATGCTTTCATTTAAGCACTTGAGCTGCACCTGATATTCTTATCGCAGCATTTTAGTTATTGTATCGACATTGTATGTTAATTTTTGTTTCAAAGAGACCACTAAATGTTTCAGTTGATTTGTGTTACATGCCAATATAATGTATGCTGAAGTTTTATACAATCTCTTCAATTAAAATGTACATATTATTAGTCGATTTAAGTTGAATATTTGTGAAATTTATTTAATCTACATTGAAACGAACAATACATACATAAAATAGCCATGCCGTACTAGTTAGTCAAATGTGTTATAAGGCTGTGTTTCTGGGCATAGATCTGAACTCAACATGGATTAATACTTTGTATCCATAAAACACACTCAAACTCTTCTAGAAGAAAACAGCTCTTTACCCCAGTTGAATATACCTACATGAATCCTACATGAAACAGAAACTACTTTTAAGATAAACAATAAGCGTGTAAAAACTATTGATTCCAGGTAGGAAGATGATACGCTTATTGTGTTTTTAAAGAGTCTAACAATATGTATAGGGGTATAATAACCAGGGGAAAATGCAGATTAGATTAGCATAAAGACTGCATAAAGCAACAGTTAGCCTAAATATTTCCAATGGTAGCTAAATCTGCCTACGAACACCTCTTAGCCTCACTTAAATGTTGAATCTTATTTATTAAATCTGTACAAAAACCGAATATTTGCTCTTTTATTTATTTTCTGGATCACTTGGTGTCCCCGCCGGTTGCCTGGCTACTGCTGTAGTAGTCAATCGCCAAACCTCTCTTAAAATAGCAAATGGTCGATTTTGCAATGTCTTTTTATAACAATAAAAAAAATATATTTTGTTAGTGAGTTTCAAAGGTGCTGATAGGAGGATATTGTAACCGGTGGACAGAGCCAGGCTAGCATATTTCCCAGTCTTTGTGCTAAACTAAGCTATCTATCTGCTAACTTCACATTTAAATAAGAATGTTAAGAGGACAAATAAATGACTGTCCCAAAAAAATAGTAATTGATTAAATATAATGTCCCTGTAACTGTAAACATGTAGTTCAACTTAAAGGATACATTTTAATAAAGTGTTATATAAAAAGGTCACACACACACACACACACACACACACACCTTTCATTATCAGTTTCAGCGAGAGAGAAACATTTCCTCTTGGTGTTTGGATTCTTGTCATGTCTTTGTTGAAAACACCCGTAGCTGTAAGCATGTACAATTGAGCCCAGGCCAGGCCTATGAGAGGATTCATTAATAATTAAAGAATTTTACCAGTTCAAGTAATTCATACCGGCAGCCACACACTTGGGGACCTTGTCCTTGATTGTAGATAGATATGATAAGGACTCTTTAATTTAGCTTTACTTTAGCTTGAGGATGATTTCTCAAGACACGTTGATAAAACTTGCTTGGCAAGATATTATTTCTCGTAAAAGGTAATTTACAAAGTAATCATCAACTTAATTTACTGTTACCTGAAGCAAGTGCTCTGCTCTTTATGCTCCGGGTTAAAGTCTGATCTGTTATGATGCTGGTTATCGGTGTGCGCACGAATGAACCAAAACGTGGGGACATACCGTACAAGGCCTATACTATATCTTTCTGAAATGTTTTTTTTTTGTTTTTTTAACAGAACAGCTCTTATTATTTTGTTGTTGCAAGAATTTAGCAAGAAAAACAGTGACACTCGCTGTATGTCGTACTTAATGCTGCGCACTGAGTCCCCCTCACCGCCAGAGTCCTCTGTTTTCCGACCGGAGCCGCTGTCATGAAATGTAACGCGGTTCCTCTGTTTGTCTCTGCAGCCCTGCCCCAAAGTTACAGGCCTGCAACTGCTTCACCGCAAATATCTGCTCTGCAAGTTTACTTGGAGCAGTCTCTGTTTAAGTCAACAATTTGAAAGTCCTCGAGAACTGAGGAAAGCAGGTTTTGGTCTGTTTGAGGAAAAGGTCAAGTCGCTTTCGGTAAGTTTCATCTGCTCAACGAGCGGAAAAGTGGTAGTGATGAGTGTAGCATCCCGGCTACAGCTGCTGATTCAGTCCAAAAAGTTGATCGCGTTTGATGTGGACGAGAAAAATGTATCAACACTAGTTTAACCCAGCAGCTAGGGGTATAGTCTAAAATATAGCATACATTATACTTTGTGTGAGAACTGTTTAAAGACAACAGAGTTTGGTTTCCGGGGCGTAACCTCCCTCTGAACTCAATACATCAATATCAAGTATCATATAATATATATAATGCATTACAATCATATGTACCTCAAACGTTGTCTGTTTTGGTTCTTAAAAGCTGCATTACAATTTAGTCCTGCAATTTACACAAGTTACATGAACCTTTAAGGGAAATGAGATCTATATACGAGACCTATTTGGCCAACACTCAGTCCTAGTGTAGATTAGGGCTGCCATTAACAATTACTTTCATTAATCAAAACGATTATTATCTCAATTAATCAACAGATGTATCAGTTAATAAAATGTCAATACAGAGAAAAGCAGCAAATCCTCAGATTTGAGAAACTTAAACTAGAAAATGTATGACATCTTTTCTTGAAATATGACTTAAAACAACAAATTGATGATCAAAATAGTTGCAGATCAATTTTATGTCGAAAAAAAGAATTGATCAATCAAATTGTAATCGGCTTAAATATTTTATAAAGCACCAAAAGACATTCCCAAAGTATCATCACATTTCTGGTATTTTGTATTGATTTTTATTGTCCGAATTGCTCAGCTTTAACCTCAAACTGGATGACAATATTATAATGTATCTCAACATTCGTAATAACGTTTACTCCCCCTGTGATCTTCTGTTTCAGGGATGCCTCTCCACGGCATTTGGCCCTCGTGTAGAAAGTTTTGTCGGGACTGAGAAAGAGTCAGCAGTATGGGCAACGAGGACAGCCTCGAGAATGTGTTTGTTGCCGTCATTCGCCCAAAGAGTCAAGTCAGCCTGAGCTCAAAGGAGTACAGAGCCAAAGCCTATGAGGTAAATGTGCTGAGCCAGACTCTGATTGGCTGCTGGCCTTAACATCAAACCAAAAAAAAGTTATATGAAATCTAAAATGGAAGGGACAAAGAGGACGCTTATGTTTCTTCTGAGGGATATACACTCATTATATTTCAGGAGCTGAATATAGTTAATGTTAGTTTAAAATGTCTATGTGTAGTTACCAGAGTTATTGTCATAAACTAAAACCGAAACTAAATAAATCCTTTAAGAAAAACCGAAACTAGACTTGACATTTCAAGAGCTATTGCTTCACAATTAATGCAATAACAAGAACATGATTTAAATATTAGTAGAGAAAATGCCATTTATCCAAGCTCATTCAATGTGTGGTAGTCAAAGAGTACTCAAATTGATTCCCAAAACTACTGTAAAACTAAAACTTAACCTTTTTGAATAAAATAAAAACTATTTGAAACTACATCTAAACAGGCATTCAAGCAGCCATTTAACACCTTTCCAGTCCAGTATTTTTAACTCTGTTTCCATGATTCCTCTCGTTCCTGTAAAGATCCTGCTGATTGAAGTGCCTTTGGAGGGGAAGGAGAAGAAAAGAAAGAAAGTCCTCCTGGCGACAAAGATCCAAGCAGCAGGAGACAAATCCAAATCTATATTGGATTATGTTGATGAAACAATCCGAACGATATCCAACAACCAAGGCTTCATAGGTGAGTGTGGGAAATTTTCACTCATGAATCATGAATATTTATAATGCAAGACGTGCATCACCAATGCTGACTGTCATTTAAACCAGTGGCTCGCAAACCTTTTGGCTTGTGCCTCTAAAAAGTGAAGGAATGTTCTACTCAGGACTCCTTGTCACAGGCTGCACATGTCTTTGAGTTGACTTCTAAGATTGGGAACCACTGATCCATCATTTTGTTTTTCAGGAAAGCGTGTGGTGCATATGAAGAAATTCCCCCTTGATGGAAACAATGAAGGAAAAGAGGCCTCACTTTTTGTCGTGCCAGTCAGTGTTAAAGGTAAGAATCTGTCTAAATTGATGCCTCGGATATTGTAAAAAAAGAAAAATAGTTTACATGCTGTATTTGAATAAATCCCTCTGAACAGACAACAGCAAGCCTGTGCACAGCGCCGGGAGCCCGAGCTTCTACTGCTTCCAGGACATCATGCGGGTGTGCAGTGAGACCAGCGCTCACTTCTGCTCCATCACCTCCAAGATGCTTCTGGCTTTAGACAAGTGAGGGAATATTTCAAACATTGGCTGCGGTTGAATAGTAAAAAAACTGACGACTTGTGTGTTTTCCTCACCACTTTATATGTGAAGGAGAATTCATAAGGACTTGGCAAAAAGACTTCCAAAAGAATCCAAATGCACTTACACTAGGCTACGTAATTATGCGACTGCAGATGTTTTATTTTTTTTGGAAAGCAACTTTATTTATAACACATAGAAAATGAGACAAACTCAATGTTGTACAATTGAAGTAAGGATTCTTGTAAAAAAAGTGTACAATTAAACAGCGATGGCGGATGTTATTAAAGGCAGAATGTTGGGTTGCTCTAAATGTTGTTTCCGCAAGGAATTGTGGAACGGCATATGCTAAATGAGATAAGAAGGGAAGCATTGACGCACCTGTATTTAGCATTTATTTAGACAATACGACTGCAGCCTCAGTCTTCTCGGATGATGCTTTGGGGAAACAAAGCTTTATCTTTGCCTCTTTGACCTCCACAGATGGTTAGCAGAGCAGCACACCGTGCCTCACGCCATCCCCGCTCTGTTCAGACCAGCGCCCGTTGAGCGAGTGAAGACCAACGTCAGCAACCCGGCCTACAGCAGCGAGGGCAAAGTGAGTGAGGAGGGTCTGCACATGGGCTACACTGCTCTGGAGATCAAGAGCAAGATGATGTCCCTGGAGAAGGCAGACATGTGCATCCTCAACCCGCTCTACGGCTCTGATCTGCAGTACACCAACCGGGTGAGTCAGCTTTTTTCTTTTAAACCAGAAGATGCTTTATAGAAAATGGATGGGGGATGGACATGTTTGATGTTATTTACCAGGGAAGATTTGTTGTTTAAAAGATAAACATTTGCTTTTGTTAGTAATATAAATGTGTCATTGTCTTTGCACTGGGACCTAAATCACCCTCCCTTTGTCATTCCTGCTCCTTCTGCAGGTGGACAAAGTTATAATCAACCCGTACTTTGGGCTCGGAGCACCCGACTACTCCAAGATCCAGATCCCCAAGAGGGAGAAGTGGCAACACGGTCCAAACTGTGTGGCAGAAGACAAGTGAGGAGTTATTCTTCTATTAAACCACATTGTGATTACTGTCAACTTCTGCTCCTCTTTGTGTCTCATTTCTCATTTGGTCATGACATTTGATATTCTTTTTCTTTCCACCGTACACCATGTAGTCTAAAAAAAAGAAATGCTATGAACAAAATGTCTCTGTAGGGAGCGCCAGTGGGTGGAAGACTTCCCCCTGCACCGCAGTGCCTGTGAAGGAGACACGGAGCTGCTGTCTAAGCTGCTGGACAGCGGTTTCTCTGTCAAGCAGCTGGACAGCGACCACTGGGCTCCCGTTCACTACTCCTGCTGGTGGGTCTGACATTTCCTCATTTTGGTTTGTGTTGTTAATGATGAGTTGTGATAAAGTTTTGTTTGGTTGCATGCAGGCACGGTAAAGTCGAGGCGACCAAGCTGTTACTGGAGAAAGGAAACTGTAATCCAAACCTGCTGAACGGCCAGCTCAGCTCCCCTCTGCACTTTGCAGCCAGAGGAGGCCACGCAGAGATAGTGCAACTCTTGCTGCAGCACTCCGAGATCGACCGGGTACGTCTTAACATTTGGCTGTCTTCCTCTCTATTTTCCCCCAAAACTGCTCTGGATTATTTTCAATGGGGCATTATAATGTCAACATGATGTTAATGTCACGACTGCAGCTACTTTCCATTTGGAACAATGTACACTTCTTGATTTGTTATATCAGTAAAGCTTTATACATGTTTTATCTATTGTAGATTAATAGAAAAAGTTATAGTAAAACTTTTTTCCTTAACTATTTTATTTGAACTGAATCTAAATGTGTCATTTTTTCAGTAATGCACATGCAAAAAAACATAAATATCATGATGATTGATACATGAACTGCCTTCTGCCAGTATTGATACAATTATATCAATGACGTGTTCACAGCCTGACGAATTCAATATTTTATGTTCATTGCACTTGTAATAGTGAAATATTGTGAATTGATTTATATAGTAATTGCTTCTTTTCTTTTTTAAACAAAGCATTTATGTATAAAGACGCACTATGTCACAACTCACAATACAATAATAGTGGAACCCATAAATAGTGATATTGACGTTACCACCAACAGCACATAGAAGACCAGCAGAAGAGATCCCCTCTGCAGGTGTGTGAGGAGAACAAACAGAACGAATGGGAGGAGACGGTGAAGCTTCTGCAGCAAACCAGCAGCAAACCTGTGAGTCACACGTCAGACACTCGTCTAATTACTGTATTGGTATTGCGAACATGACACTAAACTGTTCCGCAAGAGTATTTATGCTGATCTCATCCAGCTTCCATTCAGCTTTGGCTGGTCTTATACATTGTGTATATGTGTTTATAGTTTTTATAAGGCTTGCCATATTTTGTCCATAATGAAAGTCTTTTTCAGCAAGACACTGTTCATTGTTATTACTCTATCTAAACACACTCACACCCTAAAGTATACACTTCTTCATACATGCATTTGATGACATTAAGTCAGGCTTTTTTTTGAGAATTGTAAAGAAATTAGTTTCTTCTAAATACTTTTGTGTCAGTTAAGTCTGCTGCTCACTAGATGGTGCTATCTCCTCTAGCGTAGGTGTCTTGCAGATATTTTTTTTTAACAGAACTAAACTGTTTCACTTGGTTTTGTTTATGTACGTGTGTTCCACAGTATGAGAAGGTGCGTATCTACCGCATGGACGGCTCGTATCGCTCCGTGGAGCTAAAGCACGGCAACAACACGACGGTGCAGCAGATCATGGAAGGCATGCGTCTTTCACAGGACACACAGCAGTACTTCACCATCTGGATCTGCTCCGAGAACCTCAGTAAGTTCACTCACAAGACACACGTGTGCTGAAGTCGCTCTTACATTGATCCTGTGGCTATAAAACCAACTGTGACCAAACACCATGACATGCTCAGTCAACTTCAGAGGAATTTATCAAATGTTTTATGTCAGTGACAGTAATACTAAAAGATTCAATAGTATATGGAGATCAATGTATCTTTCAACCTGAGAACATCATGTGTGCAATTACCTTGTTACAACTAGACCTGCAGCTGAAGCCGTACCACAAGCCCCTGCAGCACCTGCGCATCTGGACAGAGATTGTGACGGACCTGACGGTGCTGGATCCTCAAAGGGAAACACCTCAGCTCTTCCTCCGCAGGGACGTCCGGATGCCTCTCGAAGTAGAGAAAAAGGTAGCTCAGTTAATATTGTAAAAGAAGCTGCTTGTTTGTAACCTACAAGGTTTCTAGCCTGCGTAATGCTGGATGGTGACTGACTTGGTTACCGGTGTTAGTCCTCACTATGCTACTCATTGTTTTGTTTCAGGTGGAGGATCCTCTGGCCATCCTCATTCTGTTCGACGAGGCGCGTCACTGCCTCCTGAAGGGCTTCTTTCCTGCTCCGGACAGCAAGCTGATCACACTGGCCAGCCTCCTCCTGCAGATCATCTATGGCAGCTATGAGAGCAAGAAGCACAAGCAAGGGTTCCTCAAGTAAAACACTGTTTGAATTTAGATTTAAGGTTAAATACATATTGCATTGAAACTCATAAATGTTAACATGAACCATTTACGTTCTGTTGAGTTGTTGTATGAAGTAAAAAGCTGCATTTCTGTTTTGTTTTTAACAGTGAGGAAAACCTGAAATCAATTGTGCCGATATCCAAAGTGAAAAGCAAAGCGTACCACTGGACCAACAGGATTCTGCACGAGTACAAAGTACGCTGGAAGTTAAATTCCTCTCGGTCTTTAAATAAAATCCACTGCTGGTGTCATTGACAGGCTGTTCTCTCCTTCTCTGACAGGCGCTGAGCACCAGTGAGGGTGTGAGTAAAGAGATGCACCACCTGCAGCGACTCTTCCTGCAGAACTGCTGGGACATCCCGACTTACGGAGCGGCCTTCTTCACGGGCCAGGTCTACACCAAGGCCAGCGCCAGCAACCACAAAGTCATCCGCGTCTACGTCGGGGTCAACACGAAGGGGCTGCACCTCATGAATATGGAGACCAAGGTATCGCAATCTTTTATCCTGTGTTGTTTTAAACACCAAATGTTACCGGACCTCCAATTTTGCTGGGCAGCAAAACATTGTTCAAATTTTATTTTATATTCTAATTAAGAGCTCAAAGATTGTTAAGTATCAGATATGTCAGGCTTCATTCTGGGAAAATGTGCAGAAACGGAACAACAAAACATCTAGAATGTCTACATTTGGTGTTGCCATTGTTATGAATATTTCACTTCATCAGTATTCTTATATTTTAACTTTATTTAAACATCATATGCCTTCAATGAAGAGTGGAGATAAGCTGATACTGAGTATACAGTATATTATACTGTCATACTGTGTGGAATAAGATGATTTTTCCAATCTTAAAGCTGCATAAAGGGGGAAACTGGTTGTTAAAGGGTTAGACTTAATTGTCTGTAAGAAAGCTGAGATGAAGCTACAAGCGAGAGGCTGGTTTGGATTTTGCACACACGTATATGGGTGATTGATAAGTGAAATTTCATTTTGGGGTGCAATATCTCTTAATGCTTATTGTCCTCATTTAAAACAATTCATACCACAGAACTTGGCTCGTTTGTTTTTAGGAATAATGTAAATGGGTTTTTCTTGAACATTTGTTGTGATGTCTCTCTTCGTGCGTGCTCAGTATGATGATTTGTTAAACCTCTGCACTCCCAGGTCCTTCTCATCAGTTTGGAGTACGGCACATTCATGTGGCAGCTTGGACACGCTGACCAGTACTTCCAGATACACAGTGGTGACAATAAAATGAACTTCATTGTGCACACAAAACAGGTAACTGCTCCAGGACGTTTTCAAAACTATTCAAATGGTTCAAAGTTGTTTTTAATAATATAATTTATACAGTGCATTTATAAAGCTGAATATTTTGACAACCCTTCTCAAGGATTACAGCTCAAGTTTAATATGTTCACATATTGAAAAGGAGTTTAAACTTAAAAACAGTCTCACTTATGTTCATTATTTCCGTACAGGCTGGCCTTATTGTGAAGCTTTTGATGAAGCTGAGTGGACAGATGACACCAAATGATAAAAGCGTGATGGACAAATATGCGTACGGCTGAAAAACGGTTGAGCACAGCTGCCAAATATCCCAGTGCAGGTTCTTCTTACTGACTTTCATTTGACTGCAATAACGCTGGATGAAGAGAAAAGTCGGCCTCTCCACAAACGCCTCATTTTGTATATTTTGCTTACTGATATCTTTCACAACCTCACATTGTGTATTTTTGACGAGTCATATATTTTAACTGAATGTAAATATGTTTATTTAATGTTTTGTTTGAATAAACTCATTTATGAATGAGGATGTATTGTGAATTTGTGTTGAACACTGAATTATTTTCATTATTGGATCATTTGCCGATTATTTTCTAGATTAATCACAAAGTCTATAAAATAAAATAAATAAAAATGATTAATTTTATGGAATATTAGTCTGAAGGAAAATTGTAAAATGACCTGTTGAGGCAAATAGCTTAAACTGAGGGAAGTGAAATAACAATGAATAAGTCAATAGAGATATCACTCCTACATGACTAATGGCTTTAGACTGAAACACTTCATGACACTAGAAACATATTTTTTAGGAAGAAAGATACTCTAGAAATACTACATTAATTAGTTTACCTTGTGGCCATGCCATAAAAAACTATTTAACAGTATATCGTAAATATAGAACATTATGCTTATGCTGTGTGTGTAACATGGTTATTAATTAAATGTACCTAATTTAAAACCTAATATCAAAGTAAAAAGCCCATGTGAAAAAATAAATATGAAGCCTACTCTTTTTTTAGGGTTATTAGCATTGTAAAAAGTATTATTTAACTTCTTATAACTTATACAAATGTCAAACATCTGCTTTTGTTAAGGTAAAAATAAATTGCTATTCTAATTAGACACTGTGCAAATTGGTAATATCTTGAAATTTTAAGCTAACTACATCCTTGTGATTAGCCTCAAATACACTACCAGTTGACAGCAAACTAGCTTATTTTCCGCCAATAAATTATCCATGTCTTGGTAATATTTCGGTATCTCTCTGGGTCGCCGACAATAAGTGTAACTTTTCAACGTGGTTTAAAAAAAGGGAAAACGATTTGTATATTAATTGTCGATGCATCCTTACAATCGATGGCGCAGACCATGTTAGTCCTGCTGGAGTGACATCATATAGCCCGACATCGGTTCAGGTACCAGCAGCCAATCACAGCGGCGGCCGCTTGACGGACACGCAGTCAACAGCCAATAGAAAGCCTCTGTTGGTCAGGCGGGGGCAGGACGAGCATTGACAGGTAGAGACGTTGGAATATTACCAACGGCCCCCAACATCAACATCAGATAACTTGGACATTTATCCGCCGTGGAAACTTTGAATGAGTGGACGTTTATCTTCCTGAGGACAACGCGATTTATTCCAGGTTTTAGTGGGTCTTTGGACCGTTTGTTTTGTGAGAGGACAGATCCAGCGGAGGAAGTTAAAATGTCAATCCACTTTTATGAAATGAGCAGTAGACTGCTCGGGGACACTGTTGGTAAAATAAGCGACAACCTGACCTCGGTGGTGCTGGCAGCTTCTGTCATCACCCTCACTCTGGGATATATTTCTAAATTGCTGCTCAAACAGTCCCCTGACAGTGATCTGGTAAGTTATACAAAAAATGCAGTTCCAAAATCGTTGTTGAAATTCCTTGTATGCTTGTATTCATCATCCACTGATATGTTTCTTTTTGCAGAAATATCCACCTTACATACCCTCCAGCATCCCCTTCCTGGGTCATGCCATTGCATTTGGGAAAAGCCCTATTGAATTTCTTGAAAATGCTTATGAAAAAGTAAGTATTACAGGATAAGTGAAACTTTTAGTCCATTAATCTGCAGCTGTTTTCGTAATAGATCGTTTGCTTGCTAGAAATTCACTGTTCACTTTTAAATGTGAATATTTGTGTTTTTTCTGTGATATTAAAACTTAATTTCTTGAGGTTTTGGATTGTTGTGCGGGCTTTGAGAAATTATATATTAAAAAGAAATATACAAACCAAATTATTCATCACCTGATCAAGAACATACTGAACAGTTTAAATTGTAAAATATTTGTGAGTTGCAGCTCTATGTTGCAGTTTGCACTCGTGCACAGAAAACAATTCTAGTCTTTATCTTATTTTTACCTCTAATCCACAGTGATTTGCACACGCACACACTTGACCTTTCAACCTTGTTCAAATTTTTTTGGCATGTGAAGCTACACTGTCTACTTTTGACACCAGTTGCATCTACATGGTTAATGGCATGCAAGTCTTAGAGCCTAAGAGAAGCTGAAATTATCCATAGTAAAAGCAAACATAGTTTGTCCAGACCCCCCAGCACTGTTTTTAACCCCTGCGTCTCTGCTGTCCACCCACAGTACGGCCCTGTGTTCAGTTTCACCATGGTGGGGAGCACATTCACTTACCTGCTGGGCAGCGAAGCCGCCACACTGATGTTCAACAGCAAGAATGAGGATCTGAATGCTGAGGACGTCTACTCCAGACTGACCACTCCAGTGTTTGGCAAAGGAGTAGCCTATGATGTGCCCAACCCCGTGAGTGAAAACACATCTATTAACAAATCCACATCAGGAAGAAAGAGTCAAATTGATGAAATTGATAAGATCCGACAAGTAAATAATTGCTTTGAAATGAATCACCATATATTGCTGCTATAACACCTACTTTCTCCTAAAATGTTGCAGATCTTTCTGGAACAAAAGAAGATGTTGAAGACCGGACTGAACATCGCACATTTTAAGGACCATGTGAAAATCATCGAAGCGGAGACCATCGAGTATTTTCAGAGATGGGGAGACAGTGGAGAGAGAAGTAAGATCCTTCACTTCACTTGATTTAACATGAGATTTAGAAAATTAACAACTGACATAATTCACTTTTAATCAGACTTCTTCCGGCTTGTTTTGGTCAATTTAGTCCAACGTTTTGTGGAGTTTGTAATGTTTTTACTTTCTTATTGAGTTTTTGGTGCAAAATATGTGTAAACTGATTGTTTGTCAGTCTGATTGCTTTGAGTTGTTGCTGTTGCTGACTGAACTTTTTGCCTGTTTCAGACCTGTTTGAGGCCTTGTCTGAGCTGATCATCCTGACGGCCAGCAGCTGCCTTCATGGGAAGGAGATCCGCAGCATGCTAAATGAGCAAGTGGCCCAGCTCTATGCCGACCTGGACGGAGGATTCAGCCATGCTGCCTGGCTCCTGCCTGGCTGGCTGCCCCTGCCCAGCTTCAGGTAGGACAGCTGGAGGAGCTCAGGACACACACAGAAAGATTCCTGAAAAGAAACTTGAGCGTTACCATATTACAATACAAAAGAAGTCCAAAAATAGTGAAACTGTTAATTCAAAGAAGAAAAGATTTGAAAACAAAATGTTAGACACTTTTACCAATCCCTCCTGATTAGACTGTACGTCATGTGACATTGTATATAGGTTTTTAGTACGTGTAAAAAATAATGACACGGATATAACCTTTTTTTTGTTAGGAAAAGGGACAGAGCTCACAGAGAGATCAAGAACATCTTCTTCAAGGTGATTCAGAAACGCAGGCAATCTGGAGAGAAAGTGGACGACATGCTGCAGACCCTTGTCGATGCCAGCTACAAGTAAGAGAGCTTCAATGTCCGAGCACAAAGAAATGACAGCACGGTTTCGATTCTGAGCTCATACTGCTGGATCACATTCGCTTAAATCTTTTAAATATGATTACGGACCTTTAAACCCCCATTAGTTCTAAAAATTACTATTTCCCTCGTCAGAGACGGACGACCCCTGAATGATAACGAGATTGCGGGGATGCTGATTGGTCTCCTCCTGGCGGGTCAGCACACGTCTTCCACCACCAGCGCCTGGTTGGGTTTCTTCCTGGCCAGGGACAAAGCTCTGCAGGAGAAATGCTACGGCGAGCAGAAGGCTGTGTGTGGAGAAGATCTGCCTCCGCTCGACTTGGATCAGGTAAGACTGATTGCACAGAATATCACAACATACAATATTATCTACAACATTTCTAAAATGGAATTAAAACTCATTACATGGAATACAAAGAAAAAAAGCTTAATTCCTGTAACTTTACAACCTTATACAATCCTGCCAAAAACGGCCTTTTTAACACAATGATGCACAATTTAACTTGGTTACTCCCCAGTAATTTAACTTGGTTACTCCCCAGTAATTTAACTTGGTTACTCCACAGTAATTTAACTTGGTTACTCCCCAGTAATTTAACTTGGTTACTGCACAGTAATTTAACTTGGTTACTCCCCAGTAATTTAACTTGGTTACTGCACAGTAATTTAACTTGGTTACTCCACAGTAATTTAACTTGGTTACTGCACAGTAATTTAACTTGGTTACTCCACAGTAATTTAACTTGGTTACTGCACAGTAATTTAACTTGGTTACTCCACAGTAATTTAACTTGGTTACTGCACAGTAATTTAACTTGGTTACTCCCCAGTAATTTAACTTGGTTACTGCACAGTAATTTAACTTGGTTACTCCCCAGTAATTTAACTTGGTTACTCCCCAGTAATTTAACTTGGTTACTCCTCAGTAATTTAACTTGGTTACTGCACAGTAATTTAACTTGGTTACTCCCCAGTAATTTAACTTGGTTACTCCACAGTAATTTAACTTGGTTACTGCACAGTAATTTAACTTGGTTACTGCACAGTAATTTAACTTGGTTACTCCCCAGTAATTTAACTTGGTTACTGCACAGTAATTTAACTTGGTTACTGCACAGTAATTTAACTTGGTTACTCCACAGTAATTTAACTTGGTTACTCCCCAGTAATTTAACTTGGTTACTCCCCAGTAATTTAACTTGGTTACTGCACAGTAATTTAACTTGGTTACTCCCCAGTAATTTAACTTGGTTACTGCACAGTAATTTAACTTGGTTACTCCCCAGTAATTTAACTTGGTTACTGCACAGTAATTTAACTTGGTTACTCCCCAGTAATTTAACTTGGTTACTCCACAGTAATTTAACTTGGTTACTGCACAGTAATTTAACTTGGTTACTCCCCAGTAAGTTAACTTGGTTACTCCCCAGTAATTTAACTTGGTTACTGCACAGTAATTTAACTTGGTTACTCCCCAGTAATTTAACTTGGTTACTGCACAGTAATTTAACTTGGTTACTCCCCAGTAATTTAACTTGGTTACTGCACAGTAATTTAACTTGGTTACTCCCCAGTAATTTAACTTGGTTACTGCACAGTAATTTAACTTGGTTACTCCCCAGTAATTTAACTTGGTTACTGCACAGTAATTTAACTTGGTTACTCCCCAGTAATTTAACTTGGTTACTCCACAGTAATTTAACTTGGTTACTCCCCAGTAATTTAACTTGGTTACTCCACAGTAATTTAACTTGGTTACTCCACAGTAAGTTAACTTGGTTACTCCACAGTAATTTAACTTGGTTACTGCACAGTAATTTAACTTGGTTACTCCCCAGTAATTTAACTTGGTTAACTTGGTTACGCCACAGTAAGTTAACTTGGTTACTCCACAGTAATTTAACTTGGTTACTCCACAGTAATTTAACTTGGTTACTCCACAGTAATTTAACTTGGTTACTCCACAGTAAGTTAACTTGGTTACGCCACAGTAATTTAACTTGGTTACTCCACAGTAAGTTAACTTGGTTACTCCACAGTAATTTAACTTGGTTACTCCACAGTAATTTAACTTGGTTACGCCACAGTAAGTTAACTTGGTTACTCCACAGTAATTTAACTTGGTTACTCCACAGTAATTTAACTTGGTTACTCCACAGTAATTTAACTTGGTTACTCCACAGTAAGTTAACTTGGTTACGCCACAGTAAGTTAACTTGGTTACTCCACAGTAATTTAACTTGGTTACTCCACAGTAAGTTAACTTGGTTACTCCACACTAACATGGTATTGTGTAATTTCCAATGAAATATTAAGTCACAGTTAAAACAGGTTTGCATCTTGTTGGCTGGTTTTGCACTCTGAGGCTCCTTCTCCTGGTTGTAATGTATAACAAACATTTAAATGTGTGATGTACTCTTAACCAAAATACAGTTTACAAGCTTTTCTTCCCTCGTCATAACCCCTCCCCCCACTTCCCCTACTATTGTAAAGCAGCTTTGAGGTCTTAAAAAGCGCTATATAAATTAAATTTATTATTATTATTATTATTACAAGCTACTGCAGTTACATTTACTGTAGTTAATAACACTGCAATGAATAAAGATCACATTTTCTTAAAGAAATAAACACCAAAAGTCACAGATTCAGAACAAACTGAATAACTATTACTGAGAATTACAGATATGCATCAAATATGTTCTACTGCAGTAAGTAATGGTTCCTTTGGGATGTTCTTTAAGAAACAGTCAGTTAATCCTAATAATGTTTTGTTGTCGTTCTCAGCTGAAAGATCTCAGCTTGTTGGAGCGCTGTTTGAAGGAAACTCTGCGTCTACGCCCACCCATCATGACCATGATGAGGATGGCTCGCTCTCTTCAGGTAAGAACACCGGTTTATTTTTAGTGTTTAACATCAGCAAAAAAAAGAGTTCCCTTTTTTAATTTTGCATAATGTTTTCTTTGGTCCCTTATTCTCTCAGACGGCAGCAGGATACACCATCCCTGTGGGCCACCAGGTCTGCGTCTCCCCGACTGTCAACCAGCGTCTGCAGGACACCTGGGTGGAGAGGATGGAGTTCAGTCCTGACCGCTACCTCAACGACAACCCAGCTGCAGGGGAGAAGTTCGCCTACGTGCCGTTTGGAGCCGGTACGAGAAAATATAATACTTTTCATGAAAGAAGTTTGTTTAATTTGTCGATAATTTACACGATAAATGCGGAGAATCTGATGCAATTCATGTACTTTCACAACTTGTGTTTCAGGTTTTTGAAAAATTAGCTGTATGTTCTAAAACGAGCACACTGATAAGACCATGTACGACACATGCTTGATCAAAACTGTACCTTTTGTTGTCTGCTCTTCAGGACGCCATCGCTGCATCGGGGAGAACTTCGCCTACGTCCAGATCAAAACCATCTGGTCCACTTTACTTCGCCTGTACGACTTTGACCTGGTGGACGGATATTTCCCCACAATCAACTACACTACAATGATTCACACTCCTCACAACCCCGTCATCAGATACAAGAGGAGAACACAGTGAGAGGAGAACACAGTGAGAGGCTCACAGCGAAGACACGAGGAAACATCCTGAGTGTTTGAAGTGAAGCTGTAACTTCCTGGGACTTGAGTTTAGGAACATTTAGATGACTGCACTTCGCTTTGCCTAAATGTCCAACCGTTAAGGTTTTGTGCTTCTTTCTGCCCTTTTTCATAAATAAAGTGTTCTTTAAAAAGGTGAGTTTTACTGGTCAGTAAGTTGAGTTACCGAGCACTGACTATCTTTAGCTGAACGGAGTTACAGTGTTTCAATGCACAGGCTGTGTTGTTCTTAGACCTTGAATAAAACTGTAAAATGTCTTCTCATTACAGAAAATATTGTGCTTATCATGACATATTTTGGTTTATTTGTGTCCTATTTGCGTGTTTTGGTTTTCAAGAAAGCCAATTTTTTATGTTTAATTCCTTCTTTTAATAAAGAACATTTTAAAAATCAGCTCCCACACACTTAATGCCTATGTTTTGGGAAAGCAACCATCATCTTCTAGTCAGTGGACAACAAGAAATGAAAAATACTCAACTCTTTCAAATAATGTAGTCATCTTTATTTCAGTTTTTGACAAAATACCCAGAAAATTCAAAGCTCCTACGCTTTACAAAAATACGTTCTCTACAAATGTCCTCTGTAGTCCGTCTGGCCTAAACAAAACAGTGTAGTATAGAATATCCAGTAGCAGCCTCCTTAATGATAAACCCAAACATTCTTTACGTAACGCTCCACCCATACAACACAAACATATAAATTAATCACAAGGTCTTAAATTAGCATTAGACAAATATACATGATTTAAGGTCATCCACAACAAAGAGGCAGATTCAATTACAAACATAGCTGTTTTTCAAGTGCTGGCGACAAAAAGCCTGAATACAACATGTCGTACACTAATAAAAAAAAGTGTTTTGGTCCACATGGAAAGATACAGTTCACACCAGAATGATAGAAAAACAGCAGAGCGCTCAGCACGAGAAAAGGCAACTGAGTTTCTTCAAGCCAAAGTAACTTGACAGTGTTTATCTTCTCAAGCCAAAGTGCAATTGAGCATATGAAGAAGCACCTGCGGAGAAAATAAAAGTTAGTTAAATTGACAGATACTTTATAGAGTTTAACAACGCAACAACTGGATGACAAAGCAACATTTAAATCCTTTAAAGGTTCAATGTGTAGTTCAGTTTTAGGGCAAACTGGCTCCATATTATCTAAATTCATCAAAACAACTATAGTATATTAACCTGTTTATACTTAGTTGAAGAAGTTTGTTAAATTATTTCTATCCCGAGTATATTATAGTGTATTATTTATATTGTGCATCGTATTCTATCTGTATGCGTCTCTCTCTTCTCGTGTTGATATATTTACTGTGTATTTTTCTGTGTAAGTCAGTCTGTCAGTTCATTAGACCAGCTAAAGATTAGAGAGCTAAATATCACCCGTGTTACCTGATGTCACACTCCCCAGCCTCCTCTGCAGCGCCTCCAGTCTGGAGATGTAGTCAGTAAGCGCTCGGTCGGGGTCGTAGCTCTGCAGGTGTGAACAGGAAAGTGCTCCAGGGTCTCCCGCCATGGGAAACCTACACAACACAGACGCAGCAGACATCAGTAACAGAACGGACACAATCTGTCACTATGAACAGGTCGAAATTCTGCTTTGGGTTAGCCTTCAATTTAAAGAATTTAAAAAGGTAGTTTTTTCTTGATTTGAATTTTGTTAACTTAAAAAGGACCAGGATGTAGGATTGAGCGACAGCTAGTGGTGAGGTTGCAGATTGCAACCGACAGAATACCCCTCCACTCATCCCTCCCTTTACCCCTTTGAGACTACGATAACGTAAAAAAACGTAGTCACGTCGTGGTATCTTTCAGAACCTTCACCTCGCTCAGACACCATTTTACCATAACACACTCTAGGAGCAAACTAATTTATACTATGGCTGGCGTTACCGCAGTTTCACAAGTGTGTCGGAATACTACGGTGGCCTTAAGGTGGTGGTAAATTAAAAAAGTGAAAGGACCCTCTCTGAGGTCAGTGATTGGTTTGTCAATTCTGGGCTTCTGTAAAAATATGGTGGTGCAACATAACATTTTATTTTTATTACATTATTATTTTAAAGAAATTAAAATGTTGTTGGTCGGAGAAAGCAAGAAATCTGGGCTGATATCTCTTTATGAACATTATCTTTTTGCATTTTATAGACAAATCTAAATTCTAACAACAAAACCACAACAATCATTGTTAGTTTAATTGATAATAACAATAACTGTTAGTTGCAGCCCCATTTGATGTTGCACCTGTGCTGTGTGGAGGAGACAGCCGATCTGGGCGATTCACGTCCACTCCGCCCCCTGCCGCTGGAGACTCCTCCTCCACTTCCTCTTTCTCTGTACATCTCCACGCTGCCCGGGTGAAGATACGGCGAGTCTCTCACCTCTGTACCTGAGAATAGGAATACAAATGTATTGAGCATCACTTCTAAATGAAACTCTCTAACATGTAGGAGCCAAAAAACCTGATATATTTTGGTTACCTAATATCTGTCCTGATCCGCTCTTGTTGACGCTGCAGAACGTTATAGAGTTGACCCCCGTCGCCTTGTGCCATCGCTTCACGAGGAAACGCATCCTGAGCAGAAAATGTGTAGGTTTTATTTTTATAAAATAAAAGTTGTAGAGCATAAACTGTATATCTGTTGTTAACATGAGTATGTTTTTAATTGGATATCACTGGACAAAACAAACACTCTGCTCAGGCTGCCTACCTGGACAGGGCGATAGAGACTCGGACGGCAGAGCGGAAGCGCATCAGCCCCCGGCGGCGCTGGCTGAGGGACTCCAGGCTGGGGAGTGCCGGCCGGCCGCCCATCCTGGAGAGGAGCAACAGCGTGGCTTCCTCACACTCCTGGAAGCCCCCCAGCAGTAACAGCAGATACTTCTTCTGGTAGATCAGCGCTTTGCGGAAGCTTTCTGACCTCAAGTACTTCCCGTACATCCTCTGGAGACAAAGTAAGAAGTAACGATTACACAGAAAGTTCTTGTTTGACCTACTATAATGAATGAACTACAAACTCTATTACTATTAATTACTGTTAGTTATCAGACATTTTAGCTGACCTTTAGTGCAGCATTTTCAGCCTCAGGTCCAGTTATCTCTCGCAGGGTGTTGCTCCTGATCTCCCCCCGGAGTCGGGCCACCTGGGCCTGAGCCAGAAGTAAAGCTTTCTCCAGGCGGACCTTCTCTCTCAGTCCAAGACTCCCGCTCCTGGGAAAGCATCATACCTGCCGAATCAGACTTCGAAACTCCTCTCCTGCTGCTGAACTGCAGGACGAAATGAAACAATGGAATTGAGTCAGACTTCTGTATTGAATGACAACAGATAAAGACAAATAATAATATCAGTTTCGTCATCTCCATCAGTAGTGTTTCCGGTCATGTACTCACACTGTCGTCTGGTCCCAGTCCAGCCTGCCGGTAGCGTCGGAGCTCTTCTTCCAAGCGGAGCGTGTGGTTCCTCAGATCGTTCTTCTCTTCGGTCAGACGGCTGACGAAACCTGTCAGCTCGGCGTTCTGCCTCAGCAGCCGCTCTGTCAGGGTGTTGGAGGAGCTGGAAGAGCCTCCTGCCAGCAGGGACGCACTCTGCTGGGACCCACACAAGACGTTTGGAAAAATAAACAAATAGTTGATCTCATCAGCAAAGTGAAAATTCTTCCTTTTGACCAAAACGTGTCCACGAGTAGGTGAAGTAAACTGTTCCTTGATTAAGTTTTGGCAACAATTTGGTCTTCCATATTTTGCTTCTGTATATCATCTATTAAAACTGAATTCATATTAAATACAAATTTAAGTTACTGACCTCTGGGATGGAGGGCAGACCTTGGGATTGCTGCAGCATAGTGATGACCTCGTCAACATTGGACTGCACCCAGGATAACTCTTCACTGTCGACCTCTGCAGTCAGTCTGCACACAACATGTAACACATGACAGACAATGAGTTAATTTCCATATGGCTATATTAGACCTGCATATGATGGCACTTTTATGGATTCTGTTACAGGTTAAGTGTTACTTCTATAAAGATGCTTTTATAATATGATATTATATAATTTTTATTAATGTTAAACCTGCAATAACAGAATTTTGACAGGTTGAAGCGTTTTGAACCTCTTCCTTCATTTAGTTGTGTGATCTTTTGTTGATATAAAAACATTAATTATAGCAGGATAAATAGGAGAGCAATCCATCCACTCTTCTCCGGGCCATATCCTCCAGCTCCGACTGGGGGATCCCGAGGCGTTCCCAGGCCAGTGAGGAGATATAATCTCTCCACCGAGTCCTGGGTCTTCCCCGGGGTCTCCTCCCAGCTGGACGTGCCTGGAACACCTCCCTATGGAGGCGCCCAGGTGGCATCCTTACTAGATGCCCGAACCACCTCAACTGGCTTCCTTTCAACGCAAAGGAGCAGCGGCTCTACTCCGAGTCTCTCACGGATGGCTGAGCTTCTCACCCTATCTCTAAGGGAGACGCCAGCCACCCGTCTGAGAAAATCCATTACGGTCGCTTGTACCCGTGATCTCGTTCTTTCGGTCATGACCCAGCCTTCATGACCATAGGTGAGGGTAGGAACGAAGATCGACTGGTAGATTGAGAGCTTTGCCTTCTGGCTCAGCTCTCTTTTCATCACAACGGTGCGGTAAAGCGAATGCAGTACCGCCCCCGCTGCTCCGAATCTCCGACCAATCTCTTGCTCCATCGTCCCCTCACTCGCGAACAAGACCCCGAGGTACTTGAACTCCTTCACTTGGGGTAAGGACTCATTCCCTATCCGGAGTAGGCAATCCACCGGTTTCCTGCTGAGAGCCATGACCTCAGATTTTGAGTTGTTGATCCTCATCCCAACCGCGTCACACTCTGCTGCGAACCGATCCAGTGACTGTTGAAGGTCACAGACCGATGATGCCATAAGGAACACATCATCTGCAAAGAGCAGGTGATGAGATCCTCAGGCCACCGAACTGCAACCCCTCTCCTCCACGACTACGCCTCGATATCCTGTCCATGAAAATCACGAACAGGATTGGTGATAAAGCGCAGCCCTGGCGGAGGCCAACATTCACTGGGAACAAGTCCGACTTACTGCCGAGTATCCGGACACAACTCTCGCTTTGGGCGTACAGGGATTGGATGGCCCTCAGAAGTGACCCCCTCATCCCATACTCCCGCAGCACCTCCCACAGTATCACCCGGGGGACCCGGTCATACGCCTTCTCCAGATCCACAAAACACATGTAGACCGGATGGGCGTACTCCCAGGCCCCCTCCAGGATCCTTGCGAGAGTGAAGAGTTGGTACGTTGTTCCACGACCAGGACGGAATCCGCATTATTCCTCTTCAATCAGAGGTTCGAACTACCGGCCGAACCCTCCTTTCCAGTACCTTGGAGTAGACTTTACCAGGGAGGCTGAGAAGTGTGAAACCCCTGTAGTTGGCACACACTCTCTGGTCCCCCTTTTTAAATAGGGGAACCACCACCCCGGTCTGCCACCCCCTAGGCAATCCAGCCAATTTAAAAAGCCAGCTTTGACCACTGTAGGTCTTTATCAGGACTAATTGATGATTTCGGCACTACAATAAAGGCTTTTTATTTTTGATTGCCTTCCCTTATATCCTATTTTCCCATTTTTTCCCCCAAGAGCACCAGACACATCCTTCCTCTACGGTTGAGTATACAGATCAACTAGTCATCTCTTTTCCCTTTGATTACCTGCCAGTAGTCTTGTTCGACATGCCGCGGATCTTGGATGAAACGAGGTGGAGTTTGCTGAGGATCTTGTCAACTGTGCGCCAAGGACCGTGGTGTGGTCCGCTGGAGTGACCTGATGGAGGAGCCTCCAGGTGAGGAGAAGTGGTGGAGCTCGCTGACGGAACATTTCCACTCTTCTGCTGGAACACCCAGTCTTTGGTGCGGTCGGTGGACTCGCTGTGGCCATCAGCCTGCACAGGTCCGCTCCTCTCACTCCGTCCTCTCTGCTCTCCTAACTGGTTCAACCTCTCCTCCAGTTTTTCCTTCTCTTCTTCTAGACTCTTCCTCCTCTCCATCTCTCTCTCCAGCTGCTCCTGGGCTTCAGACATTTGTACTTCTAGCCTCTCCAGCTGGGCCTGAGCCTTCAGCAGCGCCTCCTGGTCTCTTCTTGACCTCTGACTCCCTAAAGTCAGCTCCTCCTCTTTACGTACCACCTCGAGCTTCTGGGCCTCCACCTGACTGAGGAGATGCACCACCTGGAGGAGAAAAATGAGGAAGAAATACAGACTTAAGATACACATATATTTACTGATGAGGACAGTTTTTTTTGATTAACAGATATTTACAAGACATTTGGATGATGTTTTTGTCCTTCGTCTTCAGAGCAAATTCATCCCACCTTTGCATGTTTGTCATCCAGCTCCCTCTGCAGTCTTTCCAGCAGACTCCCTTCCTCGTTGAGACCCCTCTTATTCTGCTCGTCCCGCTGCTCACTGGAGGGACCGCCAGCTGAGGACAAAACCGACCGCAGCTCCCGCTCCCTCCCGAGTGCCATGCTCATCTCCAGGGCCTTGGCTCGCTCCGTCTCCAGCTGGACCTGGAGCTCCTGGATGCGTCTTTGGAGGCTGAGACGCTCCTGTTCAGCCTGCTGAGAGAGCTGAGAGAAGGCCTGCCGCTCCTGTTCCATGGTCAGAGTCAGCTGAGCCACGCGGCTCTTCTGCTCCCCCAGAGTAAGCTGCAGGTCCTAAAAGGAAAATGGAAACACACTTTTAAAAAATGACTAATACAGTAACAAATACAAAAATCTTTCTGGAACTAAACTCAAAATCTGTAACTTTGTTAGAAGAGTTTCATCCTTCTCCACTGGAGGTCACTGGAGGTGATGCCACATCTCAGACTTGAGATTCACAATACTGTGGCTCCTCATAACTTTGAGAGCATTTGGGAACCCTAAGCTTTAACCTGCCACCTTCCTGAATGTAACTCCAAAATGTAACTCACATTTATTTATTATCTTTTTCTGTTTTGGGCCTTTACTTTGTGCAAATGCCTGTTTGTTAATATGTCTGCATGTGTTTTTCTTTTTCTTTGTTATTTTCCAAAAAAAAACAATAAAATGTTGGCATATGTTAAAAAACTAAAAAACCTTCAAGATACAAAAGGCACTCGTCTAAAGACTCTTACCTCCAGTTCCTCTCGTTTACTGTCCTCGTTCCTCCCAGTCCGACACCTCTCCTTCTCCGTGGCCCACTGGACATCTCTGCTTCTCTTCCTCTCCTCTGTCAGCTGGTCGTTCAGTGCTTCAACCTCTAAAGCCTTCTGCGACACCTCGGCCCTGTTGACAGAGATCATCTTTCAATTAATCCTTCACCAGATGATAAAAAGGTAAAAAAAAAGACTGTTACACAAAATGAATATGATTATCAAACATCCTGCCTAACCTGAGTGTGTCAAGCTCTTTGAGGTGTTTGTGCTGAGCCTTGAGCGTCGTCTCCATCTCCAGTTTAGTCTGGGACAGTTCACCCTTCAGCTCCTCCACCAGCAGCCCGTCGGCCTCCACTGCTCCGTCGCCGCCTCCTCCTCCTCCTCCCTCCCTCTGCTGCGTCACGCTACGGTCACCACCCAAAGAGACGGCAGGCTGGGCACCTGGAGGACGACAATCAGAAAACCTTAATATCAGGGCGTACGTAAAAACACATTACAGTAGTAGGTAAAAAAGAACATCACCAGTGAGAGTATTTTTATTTTTTTTAACTGTTTCACCTTGATGAAGTTGCTCTAGCTGACCACGGAGCTGATGAATCTCAGAGATGAGACTGGACCTGTCCGCAGTGTGGAGAGAACCCAGCGCCTCTCTGTGATGGGCGTCCTGGATCAGGATCACAATATAACATTTGATTACTGACCAGCAGAAATGATCAAAAGGGAAAGGAAGATAAAAGAAGGTTGTTTCTGTCCAGAAGATTTTGTCTTCTGTTGGGTAAAAGCCAATGAATCAATCACTGATGTGTTCAAAAGCAACGACAGGACGTTGTCGATCACACTTCTCAAAGACTCACGTGTGATGCAAACCGTTGTATGCTTTTATTATAAAATAAAATAAAAACTTGTCAGTGTCAGTAGAAGTGAAGGGAGTTTCCTCTAAACCCCTATACTTTGGAATAGTTGACTTCCTTATTTTATAAAACTCAACTGAAGTTTGCAAAATGTATTTTGTTTCTATGCTGCTTGTACGACATTTAATGCTTTTAACTTTTGTTTTGAACAATGTTGTATAAAAATAATCTTACTGACTTGCTCTTAGAGATAATAGAAGAAGGAACTGACTGGTTTGACACACTATACTTTCTAATAAATGCTATTGCATCAATACCAGTACTGAATTTGAACAATAATGAATAAATGAAGAGCATTTATTCAGATCTTTAAATAACTACTGTCAAATGTCTCGTTTCTCCAGCTAGAGTAAATTTAAAATGGTCTTTACCCTCTTTATGTGTACAACAATGAAGACTACAGAGTTTTCTTAAGTGAGTGAATTCAGTGCCAGATTACAGATTCAGTTGTTTCGGACCTGTTCAGCCAATCTGCGCTCCAGCTGATTGAGGTGGATGATGGCGTCGCTGGTGTCCAGCAGGTCCAACTGGCTGTAGAGGGCGCTCTTCAGCATGCTGCGCTCCCTCATAAACACCTGCCGCACTGCATCCAGCAGCTCTGCACGCCAGTCCGCACCGCCTGACGTCTGCAGCGAGTCAGAGACACACAGATGAAGACAAAAGCACTAATACGGTGCAAGATGAAATATAAATATTTGACATTTAAATCTTGCTGTTTTTGAACTGTGATGTTTATGACAAACACTAAGCAGTGTTTTGTGAAGACTCCTCCGCTACCTGTGTTTCTCTGTGCGTCTGCATCTGGGTGATGAGGCCTTTGAGAGACTCCACAGTCGCCAGCAAGGCGTCTCTTTCCTTCACCCAGCCTGGGACGTTGAACTGGCTGCCCGGCTCGCCTTCAGTGAGAGGGAGCTCTGACAGAGAGAGCACCTGCATGCCCTCCTGGTGCACCTCCCGGAGCAACGTCTAAATACACAAACACCACACAGAAATTGGATTTACCATCATTCTTCTGTGTAATTCAGCAAAAGAATTGGAAAGAAAGCCCTTCAGAGCTGTATCGGAAGTAATGTTTACACATACAGTAAGTCCCTACGTTCTTCCTGCACCTCACAAATAACTTAAAACATTACATCTCAACTCATTTTAATACCGTCATTAAGACCAGGAAAATACTGTATTTTTGTGTATAGCAACATTTTCATCATCATATAAATTAATAATTCAGAGTAATATTGAAGTATTATCATATATTGTTGAGTTGAGGAAGTACCTTGATCCGGTCAGGCATTGGATCATCAGTCTCTCTCCTGGCGCCCTCTGGAGTCGTCCTAAACTCCTGCTGTAAGCTCGGGAAGTCAAATCCAGTCCGCTGGCTGTAGTCTGAGCTGCTGTCTGCAAATGATAAACATTTTCTTGAAACAAAAACATACTGAAATATCAGAACACATTTATATGTAATAAAAAGGATAGGTTCAGTATTACAATAAGATACTGAGGTGGAAATAGGTCTTGGTGGTTGTAAATAAACAGCTTCCCCTGCTCTGGCATGGCAATGCTGCAGCTTCACAGCATGACGATTGTTATTAATGCTGAACAAGATGTGTGAAATGAACACAAGCAGCCATGACAAACTATTTAAAGCATTGTGACACAGTGAGGCAGGAATAAGAATAGCGGAGCAGATGACTCTCTCAGGACACTCAAGTTATTTCAGTAAATTGTTTATTCAAGCAAAACCTGAAAACACATAAATGATGCAGAACAAACATTTATTCCGTTTTCCCTTAGTTATAAGTCAGTGGAAATGAGGTGATTACAATATTGGAAAAATAATAATATTTGAAGCAATAACGTAAAAAGAGGAGTAGCCCCTTGGCGTGATTGTGCTGTGATTAATGTGTTGTTTCTTACCACTTGTGTAGCCATCTTTGAACAGCGATGTTGGACGGTCTTGTCTTGACGAAGGGGCCTAGAAAACATTAAACATGATTCAGATCCTTCTATTACTGCATTAGTTCAAATGATAATACAACACATACAAACAAGTACATGAGTATGCAACAACTTCAAAACATTGAACTACTATACGCGTCATTATAAAGCCGACAGAGCTGAAACAATTCATTGATTAGTCGTTCGACAGAAAGTTAAATGGCAGTTTACTTTAAAGTAATTATTTAATTTAAATGAATGTCTGTTAAGTCACTATACATCGCTAAATGAGACAACACACTGGTGATCGATACTATGGTCCATGAAAGTATTGCTATATTTAAACATGTGCAGTATTAACAACTGGAAGTCTGTGGCGACATTCAAATGCTGCATTAAGTTACTGCGAATGCAAACCGAGCATCCCGACTGTTGCAGCTTCACATTAAAAGCATTTAACTGGCGAAACACGATTTGGATCTGGAACGCGTTTGTCGGTGAGCTTGACACTGACTGCTATCGTTCATCACAGGAGTTGTTTCCCGCCCTCACCTCTGTGGAGCGCAGCTTGTCGATGACCGTCTTGAGGGCTTTGCACTCGTCCTCCAGAGCCTGCGTGTCCCTACGAAGGCTCTCGCTCTCTGAAATATGCCGAGCCTCCATGTCCAGGATCTCTGCCGCGTGGAGCTCCTGCATCTGTACAATCTTCTCCTGGAACTCTCCGATCACCTCCTCCATCTCCTCTTTGGTTGCAGACTCGCCTTCCATGCCGAGGTCGGACATTTGCAGAGGTTCGGTCTGTGTGAACGAGTGCGTAATCGCCACACGTTGCTGCTCTGAGCTGCTGTTTAGCCGAGCGCTGTGCAATTTGTTGGAGGACTGCTGGCTGGAAGGGGCAGAGTTTTTCCTGGAGAGAGATGGTTTCTCTTTGGCATTGCTTCCCTTACCAGCCGGCTGTTTGCCTCCTTTCCTTTTAGGCTGGGTGGTGGAGGAGGAAGAAGCAGCGGAGACAGGTTGAGGAGACGGAGAGGGAGAAGGCGAAGGAGAAGAAGATGGAGGAGCAGAATCCGCTGTCTTCATCAAGGCTGCTCGTACCACCTGGAGCTCCTCTCTAAGCTTAGATATGGAAACTTCACGAACGTGGAGTTCGTTCTGTAGTTTCTCATTATGCTGCCTGTAGCTGTTGAGTTCTTCTTTGGTGGTATCAACATTCTTTCTAAGCCCCTGGAGCTCCTCTTTGAGAGTAGAAATGGAAACTTCACGAACTTGGAGTTCCTCCTGAAGTTTCTCATTATGCTGCCTGTAGCTGTTGAGTTCTTCTTTGGTGGAAGCCGCATTGTTTCTGACCTCCTGCAGAAGCTCCGTCATGTTGGCTCGCTCTTCATCCGCCTGTACCTTGAGGATGATTGGAAAATGGTCAAAAACTACAACATGCAGCCAGTTGTCATGAAAGAATGAATAAAAATAATTTATTTTAAGAGAAATATAAATACTTACTTCAAAAAGTTCTCCTTTAAGGTGAGCGATGGTCATTTCCCGCTCCTTCAAAAACACAGTTGTATGTAATTAAAATGCGTATCGTATGCGTATGTAACGACATATGATTAGTGAACTGAAATTTGACATCAGTATAGAAGAAACAAGAGGCGACACACTTTTTGTGAAATATGGTTAATTGCTCTCTGGTCAAGAATTGAGAGGATTGATCAGCTTGGCAGAAAGACTGGAAACAACTGCTAGCATGGCTTTGTCTGAAGGTAACTAAATCCACCATAGAAATGCATGTGTTTGTAGTACAGAGGTTTCTAGAGATGAATGGCACTGAACTCAGAACCCAAGATGATTGTAAAGATTTTAAATGTCTAGCTCTGTACCTGCAGCAGCTCCTGTAGCTTCTCTAAGCTCTCCCTGCAGCAGTTCAGCTCCTCTTTGGTGTCAGCTGCCTCACTTTTAGCCTCCTTCAACTCCTGTTGAAGCTCAGGCAACTTGGTCTCCTCACGGCCTCCAGATGATACCTAAAGTGAAAAAAGTTTAAATATTAGACAAGAAAAGTATTTTATAAAAAAAAAAGCAAACTGTGTATTATCACATTTTTGTTCCTACCTTTTGAAGTTGGTCCTGCAGTCTCTCTATTGTGATCATTTTGCCCTAGAGAGAAAAGCACATGATCGTCAATCTCATACATTAGAAACTCTCCTAAGTTGTATGAACACTAAGAGGAAGTCACATACTTGGAGCTCCTCCTGGAGTTTGCTGCAGCTCGCCTTGTAGCTGCCGAGCTGCTCTTTGGTGGCCGAGACCTCGTCTCTGACCTCCTGCAACTCTTGCAGACGCTCCGACACAGCAGCCGGCTGCTCAACAGCAGAGGACGCCTGATTAAAAAGATCAGAAAGATTGAAACTTATCAGAGCTGTGTCAGGCAGGGGACGACATTACACAGCCTGAGACTTGATTACAATGGCTTTCATGGGATTTTCACAGGTTAACAGTTAATAAAAAGGTCCAGTCAGAGATCATTCAAAAACAGAACTAGAGTATATGGGGTGCAGAGATTTAGGGTTTTTAGGCAAAAATACAAATATTTGGATAGATACAATCTTCTTATTCCTTCTTAGAAATGTTTAGTCCGATCTGGAACAAAAGTATATGGCCTAAATATCGTTCTCAGTTATATCTTCCTGTAAATGATACTAACATACCTACATTGGAACTTTAAAGGAGGTCTCGCTGTGCTCTTTAAGGGAATACTTTGACATTTTGGGAAATCCAATTATTGGCTTTCTTGCCGTGAGTTAATTGAGAGGTCTTCTCATGTCCATACAGTAAACATGAAGCTACAGCCAGCAGCTAGTTAGCTTAGTTTAGCACAAAGACTGGAAACAGCTAGCCTGGCTCTGTCCAAAAGGTAACAACATCCACCTACCAGCGCCTGTAAAGCTCATTAATATACATATGGTATCTAGTTTTATTTAATCTGTACAAAAATCTAATTGTAAAACAATTGTGGTTTTATGGGAAGTTGGGTTATGTGCCGGACTATTTCCTTGCCAGGCTCCAAATGTTAAACTACTCCTTCGTCACTTATTGGCCAAACTCTTACTGCCACAGCCGGTGATGTCTTCTGGTGTGTCTTGGTCTTCATCTGACTGAGCAGATCCATGAGCACGACCAGCCTCTTCTCGTACTCCAGCACTTCCTCCTCAGAACTGGAGAGCAGCTGCTTCTGGAGCTCCTGGTCTTTCTGCATCCCGCTGAGTCCCACCTCCAGCTCTCGAAGCCTCTGGGTCAGGTGGACCACCTTCCCTGTGGGAACTACTCTCGCTTGACTAATTCCACTGAAATCCATTTTGGGAATACCAAAGTCACCAAAGTCATAGACGTGTGGCTCCACATGTGACTCAGCATGTCTCAGCTCGTCCTGGTTTTCTTTGGATCCTTGCGACTGCTGTTGCAGTGTGGCCTGGTTGACGAGTGCTGGAGCCAGTTTCTCCCTCAGATTTTCCTCCAGATTAGAGACCCTCTGTTGGAGACCATCCGCATAGCTTTGTGTTTGCTCCACAAGGAGGCGGCCGCGGCTTAACTCACCGTCCTTTTCACTGACCAGGACCTCGAGCTCCTGGATGCGGAGGTCCAACTCCTCCAATCTGGATGTTGCACTCTGCTCTAAAGCTTGCACTTGGGCCTGCATGACCAGGAAGCCTGCAGTTTTCTCTCTGAGAGCTTCTTCAAGTTCACTCTCTGAGCTCTCCAGTTTTTCTGTTTCAGCTAAAGCTTCTGTGCTCTCTTTCAAGCGCAGGTATGTCGTGAACAGCTTATTGTGCTCCGTTTTGAGTGTATTGACCTCTTTGGTGGCCAGGTCCATTTTCTGCTTAATTTCATCATATTCCTCTTTACTTGGCCCCTGCATGGCGCTGTCCGGCTCAACCTGGCTGTCCTCGTCTTCCTCTGCAGCCTGCTTCTGCTCAATATTTGCCAGCTCCTGCTGAAGTCTGTCTATGACTGCATTCAGTTGGTCCAGCTCCTCCTCATTATTCTTCTTCAAGCGTTCTTGTTCGCTCCGCAGGCACTCCACCTGGGACTCCTGGTCTTTAATCAGATCATCCCTCTCATCAATTTCCTAAAGAGAAATATGCAGATATTATTCAACCATATAAATATCAGATTTGAGGAGTCCATAGCTATCCCGCTATTCGGATAAACCTCTGAGTCCTTGTTGCGCTTCGAGAGATTCTTTGGCCAAAAGTTATTGTAGTTTTCATTGCCACTTTTATAAAACAATTCTGAAATTGATCAGATTGTAAAAAAAAAAATGTAAAGACTCAGAGGTTTATTAAGCCACCTTATAAGAGCAAATGATCACCTCACAACAGACGATGGTGTGGAACTACTTACCGAGAGAAAACAAGCAAAAATAACCCAACGAAAAAAAGAAATGGAGCAAACAAAAATGAAAGCGAACACGAATGTAGAAAAACACACACACTGATGCACTAACACGGTGCTATGCGTATTCGAAATAGACTTTTATTCTATTTCGTATATGCATATTGCATTACCTGGTTATTAGAGGCTGTTTCCATGTGTTGGAGCTTAGTGATCTGTTCATTAAGAAGTGCTATTTCCCTGTCCTTCTCCTCCATCACCTTCAAAAGTCAGAGATTATACCGAATGGCTATTATTAAACACATCACGCAAAAGTCCACTCAGAGTCCGCCTCATGGTGAACTACTGAAAGTACACTGAGTCAAAGAAGAGTCCTGCATTGCAGAATAACAGGCAAAACAAAACCTAATAATAATAATAGCAACATAGTGTTTTTGCAGTTTGAGAGCAGAACTGTAATTGTTATATGGACATAACAGTGGTATATGCATTACATTAAAGAATTGTCCTGTTTACAAATGATGGAAGCAGTTTACAGTTGTGGGAAAACACCAAACCCTGTGTTGTATTGTACATTTAAAGTACAAGCTTATTTGGTAATGTCACATATACATCACACCGGTCAACTGTTTAAAAGTCCCCAGCAACCAGTGGTTTATAATTAGCTTTTTAGTACAAAGGTTTGTGAGTAGAAAACACAGGTTAATCATATAATAACTGAGAATACAAGTGAAAACTTTTTCTAATACAACATGTGTCCAGCATCTGTCTGATAATGACAGTTCACACACACAACCAGACTCAACTGCTTCGGCTCTTTACCTGGAGCATGCTGTCCCTCGTTTCTAAGTATTGCTGCTGGCTGCTGATCTCCTTCCTCTGGATCTCCAGCTGCATGTGAAGCTGCTGCACCTCCTCGCTCTTGTTCTCCAGCTCCTCTCTGAACTGCTCCAGCTGCTCTTCCAGGTTACAGATCTGAGGCGACGAGTAAACACGACAAGCACTTCAGAGGAGACACCACGACACGACAACTCAGATTGTCTCTGCTTTACTAGCAAGTTAATCATTTCTTTGTTATTCCCGCAATTAAACAAAGTATGCAGATATCACAGGATATTATAGTACTAATGGTTTTTCCCTGCAGGACAAAGAAGCATATTTATACATGCATAACATGTAGCTGCGACGCAATTGAAAATCATTGCTGTGACGCTTCCACACCAACTCAAAACCAAAACATTTCATCGCCAGTTGGATCTTCTTCAGATTGAAAAATGACCCATTTACATAAATCTGTGATTTAAAAACCTCAAAGCACAAACTGAGCAGCACACTACCTCTTTCTCTTTGCGCTCCAGAGCTTCTCTCTCCGTCTGTAACTGAGCCTCCAGTGTGGACTGTTTTTCCTCTGTGATCGATGCATGCTGCTTCTTTTGTTCAACCTGCGATACAAATAACAACACGCACACGCACACACACACACACACACACACACACAGAATAAACTATCTAGCACAGCACTTATTTACAACGTGCAGAAAGACGTGACGTAACAAACTCTTGTGATCAAATAGATTTTCAAGGATGCTAAATACAAATGCACGTTGTCCATACAGTAATTTTTAATCGTGCAACAGAACCGCTGCCATTTGTCCGCTGAGCAGCGACACAGCAGGTATAAAGAGCATTTCCTACACTGCTCTTTTTCTTCACTCACAACAGCCCTACACAAACGCTGGGGGGCATTCTTGACAGTTGCTAGCGATAGCTCATCACCAACAACAAACTGCCGGGCGGCTGAAGTAGACCCACCCACACATTGTTCTCCCTCTGTGTGCGTCCCAACCTTCCTGCCGTTACTCCTCTAGCTGTCAGCTCATCTCCATCCTCTCACACACACCCTCCTCCATGCTCTGCTCTACAGCTATTGTTCAGACTGCTTTTTCTCTCTTGCCATCTACTGCACACACTTCATCTCCCCCTCCCCCTCCCCTTCCTAACCTTCTCCAGGGACTCAGCGCTGGCCAGCAGGGCCTGCTCCAGCTCGCGGATGCGGCTCTCCAGCTTGTCAATCTCTTCGTTGCGCTCTCCCAACTCACGATTCAGCTGTTCTGAGCTGAGCAGCAGCTCACTGCACCAATCCGCCTTCTCCTTCAGCTGGGAGGTCAGCTGTTCCACCTGGTAGTGAGAGAGAGAGAGAGAGAGAGAGAGAGAGAAATGAAGAGAGATGGGGGGGGGGGGGATCTTTTAATGAGAATCGCTCTCAGACACCACTCGCTACAGAATAGCTGGTACATGTACAGCTAGCTGGGAGGTCAGCTGATCCACCTGAGAAAGGAGGGGGCCGAGAGTGAAAAGAGGTGCAGGGACAGAGGGGAGAGAGAGATTTCATTCAGGGTGACACAAACCACAGAGCAGTACATTGACCAGGAGGGCCGCTCGTAGGTAACGGATCCATCTGTGAGACGGGAAAACATCAGCAGATCAATGAGGGGAGGAAGAAGGGTCGACAGGACGAAGGTTTGTTTAGGATCATCTCAGAACTGGGAAATAAATCTGTCTAGTGAACTGTTGTTCCCCCTGCTTGACTTAAAAAGAAAATCATGTTGCTTCTTAACCGCCTGGCTGACTTTTTATTTTATTTAATTTTTTATAAATGACACTGTAGTAAGGCAGATGAAATGCACCCCCTCACTGGCAGCCCTTCATTAAATATTAATGTGACTAGAGACTAGGATGGACTCTTCATGGGAGTACGTCAGCACTGAATGGTCTATTTATATTTCCTACAGCTTTATTGTACCAGAATGTCCTTGTGGTTCATTCATGGATGGAATTAAAGTCATTAAAGTTTCTTTATCCAATTTCTTGCTTTACATTTAGAAAAAAACTTGGCCAGAGACATGCATGTTTGTCGTGTACCTCTGAAACATTGCTAATGTGGCAAATACACAATGGTAACTGGTACATGTTAGAAACTACAGCTGGTAACATACCATCACGTCATATTGACGTAAGAATGTATTTTGCAAGGCCTCATGGAAAAATAGTAAACACCTTTCAAATGTATGCAAAAAGTGAGTTTGGTACAATTGTTATTTTTATAACGTTTGTTCAACACTGAACTTGTGAACATCCTACATCTACCCCCCCCCCATGTGTTTTGCTGTTAAGTTTTATACTGGAACAATAAAGGGAGAGACAAGACAATGTTTTGAAGTCGCTTCCGAACGAAGACAAAGAGCAGAGAGGGATCAAACTGGAGAGGGCGGGAGGAAAAGGAAAAGGAAGACCGAGATGGAGAGGCCGTTAATTGCTACAGGGTTGGGCGGGATTACTCAAATGCACTAAATACTCTCTGGGGTAAACTTGATTCTACGTGTAGCTAGAAGCAATACCTTAAAGGTTACTCCATCCACCTGTAATAGCCACGGGAGAGAGAAGGCATAAAGGATCCGAGGATGGACAGTTCAAGGGCAAGAGGGGGGAGAAAAAGCACTTAGTGATAAAAATGTGGCAGGAGTTATAGGAAAAGCAGAGTTTATATTTGAGGTATTAGGCTGTGAGTTTAAAGCAGAAGTGGGACAGATGTATGAATTATATGCTATAAATGAAAGCTGCAGTAATAAAGTTAAAGTCTATCTAATTTAGGAGGGAGCAAACAGACAGACCTTTCCAGTTACAAAGACAGTAAGGAAAGGACAGGGAACATTATGATACCACTGAGCATTACACTCATTCCCCCCCGTTGTAACTGACTCATCTGGGCAAATGATGTTTCAGATTAGACAAGTGAAATGCGCCGAGGGTCTATAACCCAGTGCAGCTTATTTTCTGAAGCCAACTGTGTTATTTCGTATTCTCAAAAGCCAAATTAGTTACATTTATTCTGAACATGATGCCTTCCCAATAAACAGGGTGTGATGCTTTACAGGCAAATTACTTTGTCCTGCGCAAGGGTCCAGTCAGTTGCTTTGAGGACATAATTAGCACTTCAAATGTGCTGCAAAACAATGACAACCGTGTTGATCAGAATTACATTTATATTTGCCCCGAGTGAACTGGAGGCTAGATTGTGAGTGGATGAAAACTGACAGTCAATGATGAGATTACGTTCTGTCAGATATGTTATGGCGCAGGTGTAGTGCGTGTCATAAATGACTGTTTTTGGCTGTTGGGGGCAGTGGAACAAGGCGTAAACACAATATGGATTTATTATAACCTTAAAAAGTTGATCTGGCGAATATGTTGGCAAACAGTAGCCTATTTGCATATCCAGCAGATACAGAGCATCATCAGCATTCATTCAGAGTGGACATATGTGCCGCATTAGCTGCTTTGTTCACCAGCTAGTCGTTAACTTGGTCTGTTTGGTGCTGAGCAGGTAGCGTACAGTGGGTTTATCTGAGCTTCTGAGCTGCTAACGAGTTGATGAGAGTAGTGAGAGTAAAGCAAAACAGTTACGTTGTAAAACCAAAACAATGAGCCGATTTACTAAAAACACTCTGATGGGAGCTGCAGAGTGAGAGGGTGATACATCTCTGTGGGTTTGTAACTACAAGCGACACCTTTCACATTACACATCTTCATGTTGTTAATACAAAAATAATGACTAGTGCAACTTTAAGCTCATTTGAATACCAGTGCAGTGATTATCACTTACTTTTACGATGCAGCACAGGTCATTCGACCAGCTCTATGGTTCTGCGTGTGACTCAGCTCAGTGGAGCCACAACAACAGTGTTATGTTCAGGAAATAAGCATCTCTACAGTATTAATGTCTGGTCCTCTGGCAGAGAACTGAGCTTTCTGCCGTTACCTCTCGGCTTCTTTGCTCAGAGCCGGCCTGAAGCTTCTGCGGATTCTTCAGCTGTTGTTCCAGTTTCTGGATCTCCTGCTGGAAGAAATCTCTCTCGTGTTCGCGGTCAACGGCTTGTTCCTAGACGCCAAAACAAAGACGAATTCAGAACTTCAATAAAAAGGACTCAATACAGGCTTGCCTTATTTGCAAAGACATCTTGAAATAACCCGTCAAAAAACTGCTAAATGATAAAAGATCTTTAATTATCAGAGGCAGTGAAACAACCTTTATTTTCTATACGTCTGTGTTGTTGAAAAGACATGAGGTGATGGGAGGGAGAACAGGTTAAACATGTTTTTATGTAACTGTAAATCACTGTACAATTTGCAAACTAAAAACCAATAAATAAATTGTTATAAAAAAGAAGCCATCAGAGGCTGTGACAGACCGTGTTGGATTTTAAAGTTTGTCATCTTTCAATGTCGTACTACAGGTTGAAAGTCCACTGAGTCTACCCTAATGTAAGAACAATTATTTTATTTTGCTCTAACCCTCAGATTTAGATGATATGGGAAACTGTTAAGATGATCTCATTAACACAATTATGGAGACGTTCATGTTTAGGTAATGATCACAAACCAAACTTCAAAGCTGTCAAAAGAGAAACAAAATCAGGATTTCTATTTTCACTGCGCATTACAGAAAAGAAGACTTTCTTCTATGATAAAAGGATCGGCCAAATAATGTAAATCGAAAATGACACGTGTGCTCATTTCATATTTGTGTGTAACCGACATCAACAGGACAATAAGACGCATTCAAACCACATTTAATTACGAGCCAACCTGGTCAAGTGGCCCAATTAAGATAGTAGCTGAAACTGAAGCTGTAGTTTGAATTTCTATCCCTGCTCTAAGGTGTTGAAAAGGTATTAAATGTGTGGCCTTTGTTATTACATACGTTGTGAGATACACATTGAGCTATACCTTTTAATTTCTAATAATAAGCTGTATCAGAAAAAAGGAAACATGCAAAAGATTTCTTAAAAAGGAAAGATTTTGAGCACTAATTAATTATTACTTATTATATTATATATTTTTATATTATATATATATTATATTACTAATTAACTAACTAATTATATTAATCTTTATAGTCTGTAAAATGCTGAAAATGTGAAAACATTTGCACAACCTCAGATGATGTTGTCAAATTGCATTGCAAAAAGATATTTAATTTACTGTGATAAAAATATTTTACATTTAAGAACAGGAAACACATAATTTATTGTCATTTCTGCTTGAAAGTTACTTGAACAATTAATTAAAGAAATTAATTTTGATTCCTCAAATTTTCCAACTTTTTAAGCACTAATCATTTCCTCATGACATAAGGCTGCACAAAATGTAAGAAAATACCATAATAATGTTGTCGCTTGCATGAAAATATACACAACTTTGAATGTTGAGTACGTGCTATATGACACTAGTCCACTAGTTCTTTGTCACTCACATCGAGGAACCTCCTGTTCTTGTCCAGCTGTTTCTCCAGAGCTTGGACCTGCTTGCCGGAGGTCTCCGCTCTCTGTGCTCTGAGCGTGGTCCAGCTCGATCACCCTGTTGACCTGCTCCTCCAGCTCCGCCTCCAGCAGCTTCACCTGCTTCAGGAGGTCGGTGTTCTCCTTCTCCGCCTGACGCTGGACCTCCACTTTCTCTTTCATCAGCTTCTCCGTCTCCTCCAGAAGGTCTACAGAATACAGTGGAGGAAGAAACAGAGTTTAGGTATCGCTGCCTCTCGACTAAAGGTGGCTCACTTCAGTTAATGATTCATTCAGGTTTGATTTTGGTGACGAACAGGATGCTGAGATGGAGCTACTGAAGAGTCTGAAGTCTGTGAGCCATGTGATTGGATTTAATTGCTTTTTGCCATGTTGTTAAAAAATTGTAAATCAAATTCCTTCTCTGAAATGTTGCATGTGTTGGTGGTCACTTTCACAGCTTCATCCGAATATAAGGCCAACTTCAGACTCTTCCAACATTTCAGTCAACGTCCCAACATAACGCCCCGTTACCGAACATGATTCCCCATCATGATGCCTCCATCTAGTGAACAACCCACACCGATTCACCCAGGATCAGACCCCGCAGGATTAGTGCAAAAGTAACAAGGTGAGAGAGTGCAAATGAAAGAACAAACAGGTGGACAGCCCAGACAGTGCAATATCCATGCCCAATAAGCATTTACAGGCAGAGGAGAGGGACTTCCTTAACGGCCAATCATCTCACTTCCTCAAAGAAATGCTGTAAGCACAGCATCTCCAGATCTAAAATATATATGGAAATGTAAAAAGATGCCTTAAATCAGAGTGTAGAGGATGACAGTTAGGAACTAATGACTACATATAAGTGGATTTCATTTCATCATGCTAATATGAGTGCTAACAACTCCAGACATTCAAAATGATGAGCCGGGACGAAAATAAATCAAAAATGAAAAGCTGAAGCAAAGGTTAGTGATTGAACTGAGTGAGTTTGTGAGCCCATAGCAATGGTGAGTTGTGGATTAGGTTTAAAGACTGTAGACAAATATTAAGAACATATAGTAGAAATGACTGAGCCATGCTCAACGTGGACACACCTGCTTCAGGTGCTGCAACCATTGCAGCTTCAACTAGGCCTACAGGAGAATAAGAAAGCACAGGAATGTAACATGCTCTTGTTTTTGTCATGAACAGGAAAATTCTTAGATAAAGAATAGAAAAGGGTGAAGATAGAACGGCAGTGCTTTCCTGTCTGTTTCACACAAGTAGGTTAAGGCTGTAGAAAGGATGCTGTGAAAAGGAAAGTTTCTGAAATAGCCCTTTTAGTTCATACCCTTAGATACAAAATACTCACCATTTTATGAGAGCATGTACTCATGGGATACCTTATTCATAATACAGGAGTTACAATGCAAAATTAGCATGTACAGTTATCAAGCTTCATGTGTCCGGAGCACTTCTTGGCAAATACCTGTAAATGCATGTTTGTGTGTGATACAAATACAGCAAGTGTGTCAGACATGTGGGTAAGAGTTGTGTTGTGCTGTGCTGTTGCATTCAAAAATAATTATTTTATTTACTTTTTGACCCTTGGTCTGCTGCCACATTATGGCTCACAACATGTTTGTTATCATTTATTATTATTTATATTTTAATCGAGCTGCCCAGTGTAATTCAAGGAACAAAGTATGTGTTTATTTAGGGAAGTAACTTTCCCTTTAATACAACGATACCAAACAAACTGTCACTTGAAACTTGAGCCTTGACGACAGAAAAAGGTGAGATTTCTGATTTCTGCTACAATAACCACAACACCATGTTATAATGAATAAATTACTTTTCCAATATTTTCCTTTCAACTGTAAGGCTGATAACTTCCTCTGACTGGGTCATTTAAAATCTGTATATATTTTTCAGTAAGGGAATTCTGATATACGTACGCAGCTCGCGGGGCCCGGCGTGCTCCCTCATGGCGTCTTGTTGACGTGACAGCAGCTCCCGCTCCTCCTGCATCTGAAGCCTCTCCTGCTCCAGCTCCTGCAGCCGGCTGCCTGTCACCTGCATGGAGAGAAATTACTTTCAGTTACAGACCGGCAGAAAACTCTGATATGTTGAATGTAAATACATGTTGTCAGCTGAAAGATAAGGCCGACTCTGGCTACACGGATAATACTTGTTAGTGAGATCCTTGTTGGCAAGATGAAAAATATAGAAGCTCACCGACTTATCTTTCAAAAGGGGAACATTTTGCCAAATGTGGATGTCAGATCAGTGTTAAGGGTAAATGTAGTCAATTGAAGCAATAAATTCCTCAGCGCGTGCTTTGATAATTCTGCCTCGCAGTCACTTCCTCATATTTTGGTTATGAAGTTAGTTATATTTTTGATTGTCATCTAGAGCACGCCCCCTGGCTACCCAGAGAAATACAAGCTGAAATAGTTTGTAGTTCTTCCTTAACACCGACTACGTCACTGTCGAGTCAGATTTTGCATTTGTCAGTACAACATGCACTGAGGAATTTATTGCTTCAAAAGATTTGCTGTAGCCGGAATATATTCATTCAGATAAATGAAGATTACATCTACAACTACCTAAAATCTCACATTTCATTTTATATGTACACATTTTTCTTCTGGTAGATATTTTAACTAATTGAACGGTGACTGTGCTTACATGTGAGTCACTACTGTTCTGCGTCAGAAGATAAATACAATTAAAATCTACCTTTAAATGTCGTCAAGTCATATAACATCTCTCACAAAAAAAAGGTAATTCTTTTCCCTCCGCTGCAGCTCGAATGCCTCACCTGCAGCTCTTGCTCGAGGCTCAGCTGGAGCTCTTCCTTCTGACGCAACTGCTCCTCGGACGCAGCTCGTTCACCCGTGTAGCCATCAATCAGACCTGAATGTGGACAAAGCGAGGAGGACGGTTATAAAAAAGGCGCTGAAATAGAAATTCACTGTATCTTTTATTCCCTCGCAATCTTGCAATCATTTAACAGAAGATTTACCAGGAATTACTTTGAGTCTTGAGTCTAGCTTCAGTCACACACAACACACACACACACACACACACACACACACACACACACACACACACACAAACAACAGCCAGATGAACGAGCACTTGGCGGCAGGATACAAAATCCAAGGTTACCCACAACACAACGGCAAACACAAACATACATACACGCTGAGGCACACAAACGTGCATATAAAGGCAGAGATGAACATAAGTGAGCATGTACTGTATGACCCATTTTGCTTGACATGAAGTTCTATACTGAGTTATAAACACAATGCAATCATTACTGTACTGCTCTGTCACAGGTCAGCAAGCATTAAACACCAGGGGGGGATTCAGCTTCATTGTTACAGGAAATGGGGGTTCGCACACATTAACAGACTAATGAAAAAACATTTTTTCGTACTATATTGTATTACTAGTATTATCCTTTGGACTTCAGTACTTTATTGTGTCCTTGTGTCTCCTGTTTTAAATACATGCGTCATTGATTTGTTCCTCTTGTAAAGCACTTTAAGCTGCATTTTATGTTATGAAAGGTGCTATATAACTTGATTATAATTATTATTACTACATGGGCTCAATTCGCTGTGTGTGATACTGAAACCAAAAGAGCGGCACAAGGTTCATGTCACCTGTGCTGTCAGGAGATAACTATTATTTCAGACATCTAAGCAGGAACCAAAGCGGTGTGTAAAGTTTGCCTAAGGAGGGATCCCTCCATGATACACAGCTATCAGATGCACATGATTACTGGCTTTAAAAAAAACCTGGTCAACTACACAGCGCTCTCCTGGGAATCTAGAATCACATTGACTTCCACATCATATTCTCAAGCTTAGCCCCCCCCCTTGTTAAAACATAACAAAAGAAGACTTTTTCATATAATATGTTCTGTCAATCAGTGAAGAGGATCTTTTTCCAGGTTGAGCCGATTCAAAACCAGTTTGAAAAGGCCGCACCCTGAGCTTTTACCTGCGCTGATCATCATCACAATAGCAGGAGAAGTTCTCAGTTTCAGTTCATTGTCATTTGCAAAAGTAGATGTCTAAGACACACAGATTAGCAGATTTCAAGCACTCCCTAAAAGTTAATTAAGAAGACGCATGAGCAGATGCAACTCTTTTATGCAATGACAGTGTGACGCATTAAATTGACAAATCGTGTCAGTCATTAATCAAGCAGAAATATAAAATATTATCTGGTTTCAGCTTCTAAAATGTGAAGATTTGCTGCTTTTGTTTGACAAACATATGTTTGGACTGTGTCATGCAAGTGCAAGCAAATTAAAAGACATTCACAATTTTTTTTATAGACTAAAAGATCCAAAAAATGATCTACAGATAAATCTACAATGACAAAGATTGTTAGTTGCAGTCCTATTCCACATGGTCTCCCTCTTTGATATTCTATCCTGTAAAGTTTCTATGGACAGCAAATATTTGCTTTTCTTCAGCATCTCAATAGGATTACAGAAAACACACATCGTAACAGGATACTTCTAAAGATGATATAAGATTAGACAAAGCTATAAACTCACCATTGTTCAGTCAGTGTGTACACAAAGCCAAAAGGAAATAAATGACTGTTGTTTTGTACATTTGCCAAATTGTGAGAGCGACTTAAAGTCAGCGCAGTCGAATGCTGAGCGAGTGAGAGACAGAGGGGACGTGGTTGTAACAGTTGACCCTCGTGGACCAGCTGTCTCTGACATGAATGGGACATCGAGTTCCTCCAATAAGACCTGTCACGCAAAACTGTCCACTGACTTCCTGGTGAATTTAGGTTAATAGAGCTTAAAGATTTTACTTTTCTTTCCACCTCCGTACACAAAACCTCTTAATGTTCTAGTCACACAAGCAATCAGACGTCACACAAATGGCAGATATGTTGACAAACAGAAATGACCATTTGTCGATTTCTCACCACAGATGGTCTCACACTCCTTCACTCTCCCTTTCAAACAGCTGATCCTATCACTCCCTGTAACACCCCCCCTCCCCATGCACAGATGCTTTTTCACTCCAGTTCCTCCTTATGCTCTCAGAGTCCATAGAGAAACAGCGAGTGCTGCATTTCTTCCTATGAGGAGGCTGCACTGAAGAAGACGGCTTTTACAAGCTGCAGACAGTGGATGCCAGTTCTGTGCAGACTCAAATCAAACCAAGGCACATCACAGAGAAAAACATTAACCATTTTTGTGCTGATCCTAATTCCTAAAACACATTAATACACTCATGTATAAAACCTGCGTTATGCAGAGAAACTCACCCTCAGCGCGGTGAAGCTCCAGAGCCAGCTGCTCACGTGCCCGGGCCTCCTCGGACAACCTCTCCTGCAGCTCCTCCTGCTTCTGCAGCAGCTCGTTCATCTCCTTGTTGTGGCGGAAGGACTCCCGCATCAGCTCAGTCTGGGTGATCCGGGCATGTTCAAACTGAGAGGGGAAGAGGAACAAGATGGTGTTGATTTTACACAAGAAGGTATTTTTACTCGTCACGAGGAGAACTACTCAGGCGGTGAAAACAGCGGTTTAATGTAGCTGATGATGCGATCTTGGCTTTTTAACTATTAGAATTTTTAAAAGAAAGCCTGTGTTACTAATTGGAGGAGGATCTGATGAAAGATGCTATTAAGCTGCATTATGGGAAATGTCGGATCTAGTATTTCCAGTATGTTTCAGCCTTTAAACATCTTTTATAAACCGGCATCTGAAAGTCCCTCAACATCATGGAAGTGAATCCAAAACACTTGATCCCCACTTTAAATCTGCTATGTGCATGTTTGGCAGTGGAGTTGGGCCAGGATTTATTATTATCGGTCATTGCTTTCAGCTGAATCTTATATTAGATATTGATCGGAGTATTGCACTACAAATTTCTGTTGCAAACATGTTGTAATAAAACTTCAAACAAAATGAGTTACTGACATTTTAACTGGACGTTTAGTCTCATGTAATGCACAACTGTCCATAGCTCTAATTTGATTATTTTACACATTTACAATGAAATATTTACCATAACAAGATATGAACCAAACATAAAAAATATTGTTTTTATTATCAAGATGTAGATTTCAACCATATCTTCCAGCCACTGATTTTGTCTACTTAACATACAAGCTAATAAAAGGATGATTCACTTAAAATATTTGCAACTAAAAAGCAAATCATAGTTGTTTTTTAACTTACTCAGAAAAGCATTTTGTGTTCACCTTTAAGAACATATCACCACTGTATTACTAATGGTTCACAGCTCCTGCTCTTTATGCATGTGCAGAGAGACTTCAACATAAGTGCACTAGCGTTGGACAAAAAGGCAGCTTGTACAAAAGTCAATAACAAAATGAGCAGATGCAATACACTGATATCACATTTCTTTAATGACCTTCAGATCAGGTGACAGAAGGCATATTTTCCGTGTACAGCTATGAACTCATCATAATGCAACAACCCGTCAGCATGCTCACATTCATCCCGCATTTACTGTCCAAAGATAACCATATCTCCCTGAGCAAAGGTCTAATTGTAACATTATGGGATCCAGGAAGTGGTAATGTGACCCTGGCACAGAGGAGTCATATAATCTTTCACCTAATGTTTCAAAAGCAAACACAGAAAGAGATGCTGTGCTGTTACGTGGAATGACATTTAACTTTCATCACACCTGCATGTGCAGACCTGCACTACATAAAAGGCTCTGGTAATTGTACCTATAAAATATAATACATATAAAGCAGCACAGTTCTCTCCACTCGATGCACAGACTGCACACATCCAATCTGTACGTACTATTTAAAAACTCACACAGAACATTTACCAGGTGTAAACTTACTGTATAGGGAGGAGTGGGCAGGGAGATTTTGGAGATAACCTTAAGATGGTGACCCTTAGTCCTGTGATTGACATGTGATATTTGCGTATGCACCACCACAGAGTTTTTCTCGTTCAAGGTGCTGCATAATGGGAAAGGTCGAGGAAGGGGTACACGAGATTCCACCTCGTACACGTCCTGGTCTTCCCCTTCCACCCATGTGCTGTTCTGCACGCCCGAGTTCCAGTAAGAGCGGTAGGAATCCATGGTAATATATTGATGGATGTAAAGAGAAGTTATGTTGGAGCTCCTTTTCTGGAGTCATCAAAACAGGTTTCCATTTGCCATGACTCGTCAGGCTGAGCTGTGCAACCACAAATGAGAATAAAGTCCAGCAGGGAATGAAGCAGTGAGCAACGTTGTGGATAGCTCCAAGCAACAGTTTCTATGCGTTTGCCCCCCCCCACACACACACACACACAAACACAAACACACAAGAAGAGTAAACAACAATTGGAGAGGGTGACATTCACGTCATCTCAATCACATGCTGCCTGGTGTTGGTACAACACATATCCAGGTACATATTGAGAGAGAAGATCATCTGGTGGGAATTTAAAAAAAAGGTCCGACCAAAAAGTGTCATCTTCGACAGCGAGTAGAAGTGGCATCTTGGTCCGGCTGTTTGTAAGGCATTCCTGAACACTACCACAGGAGGTTTGGAAACAAAAAGGCAAGCATTCCTTCTCTTCCTGTCCTCTTTGAAGATCTCCACCTCTCTCTTTCTGTTCTCTCTGACCTTCTGTCTTCAGAGTAAAACCATATCATGCCGCTCAGTGAAGCTCACCCCCCCACGTCAGCTCCGGCTTGCTCTCCTCTCTCTCTGCTCGCTCTCTGGAGATTCATTAACAATACTATGACGCCGTAGCAACCCCGACCTGCAGGGAAGCCTCCCAGGGGCCCCTTTTAATTGTTTGGTCCGAGCGCCAGTCAGCCGAGGGTGAAATGACAGCGCACGATCTTAAGTCTTCCACTCACTTCCTTGTAGTATTGCTGTTATTTCCTCTCCACGCATGCTCCTCTGCTCCTACTATAATATTACTCACTGAAGCCGGATCTCTCTGTCCTGTCAGGCGAGCTTCACTTACCCCAGGCAGGCCTACTGTCATTCTGTTACACCCACTTTGCCTCCGTCTACCAAGTGCTTTTCAAAAAAAGATTAGATCCCAGACTTCCAGGGCCGTTTCCACCATTCAGTCGAGAGGATTTTTCTTCTACTTCCTACATTTATCGCACACAGCAGGATACTGTTCAGCAGAAGTGGGAGGGAAGCAGGTGTGGCTTCAGTCATTAGAGCCAGTGGGCCAGGTAAATGTGCAAATAGATCACAGACTCTCTCCATACATACAAATAACCCACAGACACGCCCTTCCCATTAAAAGTTGTCAAACTGGATTCCAACCCTACAGTTTGACGTTCAAGAAAAAAGCTATTAAGGCGTTCTGACACGCTGCCTGTCGGTCCCAGCTCCTGTCTCTACTTGGCATGTCATCCGTCACACTGACTGCACACAAACAATTTCCACGTCCCACCGGCAGATAATGGGAGTGAACAATTAGTGAGCAAACACCTTTCTCAGGCAAATAATTTACAGCAGTAGTTCAACAAAGATACTTAACCTTCCTGACCGGCTTGTGGCATTAATCTCAGTTCACGACGCAGATTCTCAGGCAAGAGGTGACGAGTCAGCGCCGCTCACAGACAAGACTAATGTTTATCAGATCAATAGCAGCAGGAAAATCATTGAACAAACCATTAAGAGGCTTTGTTGATGATTACACGTTTATTGTGCTGTTAATGTTGTGTACTTAGAGGAGATGTAATCTGCTCGTACAATCTGGAGTGGGTCTTTAATGGGGCTGCAACCAACGATTATCTTCATTTATTTGTGTTTTCTTGACTAATATATTATCGTTAAAATTTTAAATGTCAGAATAGTGAAATATAACAATTTCACAGAACCCATGTTTACATTTATAATTGCTTGTTAAAGGGTTAAAATTTTGATTTTTTTGCACAAATTCAATGATTGATCGATCAAATCATTATCAAATGATCATTTCAGCTCTATTCTTAACTATCATAACAAACTTCTGTTAGTGGAGCAAACTAATATCTCTTAAGCTTGTGACACTGAGGTATACAAGTGAACAATGTTAATGTGTTTTAGTGTAAGTATCAGTAATAAATCAATTTTCAGAACAATCTCAGTTCTATGACACAAAAAGTGAAGAAAAACCACCAAGAAAAATGTATCGTAATCAAAATGCTGTGAATATACAGGAGCAGCAATAATGATTCAATAGATAACATTCAACCTCTCTGCGGTGTAGATGCGTGCTGCAACAACAGTGATGCTCGGCCTGAAATTTCTTTAAAGCTATTTTTAGATCGGCAAGATAAAACCCATCTCAGCGTGAGTAACTCTTATTTCAGCCAAGGGGAAGATGTGATGTGCTGTGCAGTCAGTTACTGTAACGCATTCAATGGCCTAGTTAAACCGGCCCGGTCTCTCTGCGCTGACACTGGACACAGCAGACGCAATGCATGGACAGCCTGAGGGGGGGTGGACTTGTACTATCCACTACTGACTGGGATAGGCTGATCGACCAGACAAAAGCTCAGTGTCAATACAGCTCGTATCTATAGGCAACCACTGGGAATGAGGCAGATCTTTTGTGTGCGATTTCTAGACCGCCCAACTTTGTTGCCGGCCACATTCTGCAGTCTCATCCCCATTATGCCCCCATGAACAGGCGTAGAAACCCACAGAGGGGGTTAACAGTGTCGAGCGTGGGTATTTAAATGTTTTGACAAAGCCTAAATGTGTCACTAGAGCGTTCTGCACAAACACACACGGGACTGTTCATGAAGAATTCTTCTGAAATCTCAATTTGAAAAGAACCCATTTCACTTGACAAAAGACAAAAGAAAACCTACTATATTACGAGAGTATTGAAGGTTGGCATCAAACGTTTGGTCAGATTATTCGGCTGGTTTAGTCGTCCTTTGATTATCATAATCTAAGTAACTCAGGAAAGTCTTCTAACTTGTGATGATTTTAATAAGAAACAGTGGTTTTGTTTTTTAAGGAATAGCTTATATTTCGGGAAATGTGCATAATCCTTTCTTTTGTTTTGCAGAGAGTTAGATGAGGAGATAGATAATGCTGAGTGCTTTCAGCGTAGGGCACATTAGCGCAACATCCCGGGAGCGATTCCAGCCTTGGGACCGCTGTCTGACTGCTGTGTCGTATGTGGTCATCTCATCTCAGTCCAACACTCAGAAAGTGATTAAGATTGTTTCCCAAAATGTCCAAGACACTGATGCAGTCTGGCATATTTGTTATGATAAAATATGCATCTGTTCTGCAAAAATGTTTTGTTTTGGCACCAATGTAACATTTTCAAAAGGCTTTCACCCAGCCTTACTATGAACTAATATTTTGTACCTTACAGAAACTCATGCCTTAGATTAAACACTGTGAGAGTTTCTTAGCGAGCTGAAAGTGCCATAAGCAGTAATACAAACAAAATAAAGTGATGCTCCTGAATACAAGCAGACAGCGGACAACAATTGATCCCACTTAACCAAAAAGGTTTGTACCTGGTTGGTGGTGTCGGTGATGGCCATCAACATCTTCTCCAGAGCCGTTTGGAGTCGGCTGCTGATGCCCATTAGATACTCCTCGTTCTCCAGCTGTGTCCCCGCCCCCAGCAGCAGGCTTTCCATCATCTGCTGAGACACCTCCAGACCCTCGTCACCCTCCGTCTGCCCGGACCACACACTCGCATCGTCGGACGCGGTCTCGCTGGTCTGACAACTTTCTGCAGTCTGACCTGGTGTGACCAGAGGAACAGAGAGCAGAAATATATCAGACTCAAACCTGATGAACATGATGTCAGATATACAGTTCTCAGACATTTGGTGACTCATAAAACCGTAACAATCGCCAATTACTTTGATAATTGATTCAATCTATTATCAAAATAGTTGGCAAAAACGGCAGAGAATTCAGTTTTCAGCGTCTCAAGTGTGGAGATATCCTGCTTTTCTCTGTTTTATATCATATTAAATTGAATGTCTTTGGGGTTTGGACTGACAAAAGAAGACATTTAAAGACATCACCTTGGACTTTGAGAAACTGCGATGTACATTTTTCACTATTTCCTGACATTTTATAGACCAAACAATTAACCGACAATGAAACGATGAAAAACAATCGTTAGTTACAGCCCTAACTAAAAGGTTATTACAGCTTCCTTTAGAAGATAGTAGATGTTTTTATCTGCTCTAACTTTAGACTTAGAAACCAAGATACTGTGAGAGAATGATCAGCACTATCATGTAAAATGCAGTAAATATTTAGCTTCTTAAAACCTTTTGAAGATCGCATGATGAAACTAAATGGTGTAAGGCTTAGTGTCTGACAACCCTAAAAAGAAAATACTAGTCGTTGTGTACATTCATGACAGAACAGGATGCAAAGCAGTGCTGAGTTTACAACCATAATAAGGGTGAAGGAGCATACATAAACTGGTTCAAAGCAGTACACTACGCACACGCGACATGTGCCTTTAAGCAACATGATGTAATCTGCTTATTAATTATTCTACTTCGTAACCTCAAGTTCACATTCTCAGAGGAATATCATGATCGCAGCAGGCTCAAACGTTAATGTTTTTACATTACAGTAAACACCAGGATTAGCTTGTTAACATGAGACTTTGCTGCCTTTAGCTCCCATAGCGTCACCACCTGCAGTTATAATGAACCATTCAGACGGCAGGGCAAATCTGATATTTATCTGACATCGGACTCACAGGACTAACTGGCCAAGCTGTTATTTGCATTTGATCACGTTGACAACTGTACACATGCATACCTTCACTGATGGTGAAGAAAGAGGAGGATCAATAGCATCATGTAGTCATGATGCATAATACTGCACCATGACTACATGATGCACTTGCACAACTATATAAGAGGAGGTTCTCTGACATTGCAGTCAGGGCTGTCAGCAACACTGTGTTGTGTTGAAAGTTGAATTTAAAATCACATTTAAAATGTAAACCTGTAGAAGTCTAATTACAAACAGAACTCCAATAAAAGGGTTTACAACTGTTTTGCACTACTGCTGTGTAAAACTGCCGAGCGCAGACATTTCAGCCCGACCCTGAGGTGTTGTGTTGCGAGTACACATCATCACAAAGACCTGATGTTACTCGCCTGCAGCATAAGTTCGGACGGGCTCGGTGTTAACTCTCTGACCGGTTGCTCCCTGTGTGGTGGCGTGGGGCGGTGCAGCCTGCTGCCCTCTGCTGGAAGCGTCACGCAGACTCTGCATGTGGAGGCCCATAGTTTCCTCCGCTGCTGCAGTAGTCTTCAGGACGTCAACCAGCACCTGACAGAGTTTCTCGTTAGCCTTACGCAAGATGTTCCTGAAAGACAAAAACAACCACGGTGAAGAAGAGTTTCTTCTAAACTATCTGTTGACAGACAACACACTTCAGTTGTTCTCCTTCGTGCAGCATCTCTGTGCATAACGTTTTGTTATTAGTGAAGAGTGTGAATACAGTTTGTGTCACTACCTTTCAGCGTCCTTATCGGAGGGCTCTCCATCATGCTGTGATGACACTTTGCCTCCTGCAGCCGGCTTTATTTTCGGCCCGCCTGGATCTTCCTCAATTTCTTCTTGACCGTCCTCTCTCTTCTTTAGGGCCTGGACAGGCAGGAGAGAGAAAACCGACAGCAGACCCGTCATCGCAAAGTCGCAGTTGGTTAAACAGACTCCTGAAAACTCTGGCCGGCGAGCAGCAGTGAGGCTGCATGTGTGACCATTAGGAAAAGTCCATTCATATAAGGCACAGCGAGGGGCACGTAAACACACTGCCCTTTTAACGAGCACACACAAACACAAAGGCGCACTTCTAACTCCCTTGGAGCCGAGGGAAACACTACTATCTTTGTGCAGCTATGGCAACAGGTGCACCTGAGGCACAGTGACTCGCAGAGGCGATAGCTCCATCTTCTGAAACAACAGCAGAAATGCAGCTCAGCTTCTCCACTCGGCACTGTGCAGAGACTGCCGATGAGTGAGGCCGGCACTGACTTCAGTCAAAGAATTCATTAGACCGATGAGAGCACATTTTGAATTACACTGTAAACTCTTTTTGTGATCCAGGGCTTTTTTCAAAAACTTTCAAGGCCTTAATTTTTATTTTATTTTTCAAGTGGGAACCGTGACTACAGCCTGAATGCACTTTTAGAAATGTTCCCATGTCTGGTAATTATTTTTGACTCCACATTCTTTGGTAATGTTTTGGATTCCAACTTCTTAATAGTTTTTTGGTTGCCAAAGGGACTCTGTAGCGCCTCCCGGAGCTCAAGAGCTCAAACTGGCAGAAAAGAGGAAGTGATTGACCTGCCAGGATCCTCCTCGCTTTCATCCTCGTCCTTTCTGTAAAAGGTCGAGTCGAGGGCTTTTGGAGTTTCCCAACAATTTTGCTGGATATTGACACAATCCTAGAAAGTTAATTTTTATTATTCATAAAGATGTTTCTCATGTTTTGCCCATCACAATTACAATTACAGACTAATTGTTTATATTTCTTTAATGTATTTTAACATATTTAAAGTTATATATAAACATAGTATTAAAGTTTGAATTAAGCCGATTGACATATTTAACAAGGAAAATAATTCTTTATGGTCTTATATAATAAGATAACGAGAACTTCAAGATCAAGAAATTGTTTCATAATCTCATCTCTAAACTTGTTTACTTAACTCAAACCTATGATGTCAACATTTTAAATCTAGAGCTGCTTCATTTATATTTTTTGGGGCCGAAAAAACGTTTGAGTTTTGTCCAAAATATATAAGCTTCATGCTGGAGAAGTCTTAACAAAAGATCCTTCTGGCTTCCTATGTCACATGAATCAACCTTCACAGTTTATTTTCCTTTTTACCTTGATGATATTGCTGTTGGTAGTCTTTAAAGAAATGACATAATACAGGTGAATTTAAGAGCGAGTTACATAATAATGAGTGTTTTCAGAATCATTTCCTCATTACGAGCAATCTAAGCCAATTACGGAAGCTTAAGAACTTTCTTTTACTAAATGATCCTCACTGAATCACCACCAAGAGTGTGTTTGAGCAGCTCAGCTCACAGAGAACCCTGAACCTGACAGCCCCTGCTATCACAGAGTTAAAGCTTAATCATGCAATAAATGGTTAGTGAAAGCCTAGCAGGCCCTGGGATTAGCTCTTCAAGGCATGAGAAGAAAAAAAAAAAGATTCCCAATTCAACATGAGGAAGCTAGTGAATGCAGAGTAGATAGAAAAGGAAGTGTGCACGATCAAGAATCTAAAATGTCATTCATTGACAGTAATCTATAAACAAATATGCTTCTTGTGAAATCATTAAAACTGTTGTGAGAGACACAGACAAACGATTCTTTCAATGCATGTTGGGGGTGTAAGTGTGTGTGTGCATATCTTGTTCCACACTTTTGGGACGTAAAATGTAGGTGGAAGAAATGCAGGTACTGTATTATAAATTAAAGGCTAGAATAGTTGTGTGCACTTCCACAAAACCTCAGAGGGAGAATAACAAGAACAGAAAAATGTACACTTTACAATTACATGTTGCTGCATAGTTTTACACTTGTATCCTGGCTCAAACCCAACAAGATAAACTTTCATTGTAACCCTGAGGGACTGATTTAGTCAACGTAAACGTGAGAAAGAATGTTGATATTAGTTTTAGCTTATATAATCAATGATGGAGAAATCGATGCAACACCTGCATTGCGACAAAGTGCATCTGAAAATGAATGACACAGCAGTAATGAATACTTGGGGGGACAGTGGAGAGTAAATCAGCTCAGTTAGTGACACTGACCTGCTCTGGACCCGTTTTCTGCAGCTCCTCTTTTAACTTTCTGATCTCTGCGTTCCTCTCCTCCAGCTCTCTCTCCAGTCTCTCCTTCTCCACTTCCTCCAGCCAGGCGCCCGAGGGGAGAGGAGCTCCGGGAGTCGTCCGCTCCTCATTCTCCCTCTCCTCCACCTCGTCTTCATCTGCCCGGGTCTGCATGGAGGCACTCCTCTGGCAGGCACTCTTGTTGATTCGAGCGAGCTCAATCTTCTGTGCAAACTCCACGGACATCTGAACTATGGCCTGTCAGAAAATATGGAACCAAAGACAATGCGTCTTAGGACTCTATCTGATATAGATCTACAGTAAGAGTGCTGATGCAATGTTATTAACAATTCTGGGATCAAATGTGTAATACAACATTTATGGCCACCTACCTTGGCAACTTCCTCCTCCACTCTCTCCCAGTGTTGTTTGTCTTCCAGCCCAGCCGCCCCGAGGCTCTCACTGGAGCTCCCAGCGCCGTTAATACCGTTTAGATTTTGCTCTTTCTCTTGTCTAGCCTCTGTTTTCCTCTCTTGTTCCTTTTCTTCTGTCAGTTTCTTCAGCTCTCTGTTGTGCTGCTCTTTGAGAGCGGCTACTTCTTGGACATACTTGTGGTAGAGAGCTTTCCTCAGAGCCTGCAGCTGTGCTGTCAGGCCTGCAGACCCGACAGGCCAGCGCAACTCCCCGCGTCCCTCCGACAGCTCCTCCTCACCCAGGTCCTGCGAAGAGTGACGAAAGTAGAAAAGAAAAAAAAAGAAAAAAGGAACAGCTACAAGTTACAAAATGAAAACTAATGTAGCAGATAGCAGCAGCTGCAGTGTGTTAAAATGAGGCAGATAACAAAACTTCCTCAAGGCTGATCTTGAAATAAACAGTTGCTCTTTACTGTCGCTAAACCCCACCCGTCCTTAAACCACTATTAATACACCGGTTTGTTCTCTCCACCCCCCCAGGATGATAAAGCGATGTCTTGCATTGCATTACAGGCAGCTACATCTTCCCCTAACACACTACCACTCTGTCTTGGGATGAATCCCTTTCTTGTCTGTTTCACAGTCATTCCGTTTCTTCAGTAACACTTGCCTCAAGCTTAACATTTCCATTTCAAATATCTTAAAGTGCATCATGCCCAATTTCTCTCAGTTTCTCTCCTGTTCTCGCTCTTCCTGTGCTTCTGTCAATCTTCCACTCCACTATCTTCGCCACTGATATCTGCACAGTCACACGAGCTGTGGAAACTTTGCCGTTGGAGGGAGGGAAAGACAAACGAAGACACGGTGGAAGTTGGAGTGACGTGAGTGAGAGACGGCTTAAATGGGAGTGCAGCTCATTCACGCAAGGCAGAATCCTCCGAGACTAGAGTACGTCGGCTTGGTTCCACGAGTAACATGCTAAAACGGCAGCTTATGTAACGTCCAACCCTTTTAAATCATTAAGATATAGGGGTCGTTCATGATCCTGCTTCTGGAACAAAGCTGGAGAATTTAGGGCACGTTTTAGCCTAAAGGCTGCTACTGCCCACTCCCACCCACCCTTACTGTCATAGCGTCTTAATGCATGTACAGCTCGTAGTAAGATATGATGCATGTGACGTGGAAGATTTAGATGAGGGCAAAATGTAGGAGCCAAACCTTTAGTTCATCTCCGTGCTCCTCCATCCTCTCACAGCTGGAGTCTGGAGCACTGGACGGGCAGAAAGAGGAAACAAGTCTAAATAATTGTTCTACAACCTCAGATAACTTGAACAGTTTGGTGCAGTTTATTTCTTCTTATTTCTCTTTAAAATTACTTACCTGGTAGCAAAAAGTGCTTTTATACTATTGTGCGGGTAAGTCTAAATGTAAATTATTCGAATGTACCGATAAGCACCATCAAGCAGCTTACTGGGGCTAATGGTTATTATTCATTGACCTTTAATGCAGACTGGAGTCAAAACTATCTGAGCTTACATCTTGTTGTAAGCATGCAAGTCTAAATAGTTCAGTGACGCACATTTGAAGAGTTATCCCCAAGGATAATATGATGATTACAGAGGGAGGTTAGTGTATTTGGCTTAGAAACAACAACAAAAAGATATGAAAAAGACAATATTAAAAGGACATAATAAATAACGCAAACTGAAGTAATTCATATCTTGGTTCACAATTTATGATTATTTTCATAAATCCCTTAATCTGCCTATTAATTTCTCAATTATTGGATTTAATCGATAACAATAAAATGTCAAGAAATAGAAAGACAAATTCCCATTATGATTATATTATAATTTCTTAACGTCCAGGGTGGTCTCTTCAAATTCCTTGTTTTGTCCGACCTACACTCCAAAACCATACAAATACACTTTTAAATATGGAGTATGATACCTGGAACCACTGCATGAATGATGTTACTCGACATAAATATTTCATAACCTGTATATACATTTAATGTAAGTGGATATATTGTGATTGTATTCCACATCTGACTGTATGTCTGGCAGTTAGACGAAAAGGATTGAATGAGTCCATTGGTGTTGAAAAGCATTGTAGAAATCATTATGTGATATCCGACAGTGGAGGGCAGCAGCAGCTCAGTTCATGAGCAGGTATCTGCTTCTCTTTAGCTACGAGGAAGAGCTCATCCACAGTAATATAGTTTGGTTCTAGAAGATTAATCATATGTTAATTTATCATATGTTCAAAAAACAACCAGTTGGTCACAAATATAAGAAGTTTACAAATACATCATATGTATTCAGAGAACTGAAGTTCTTCAGAAACCTCATATAGTTCAACATAGTGAGTGATGCATGCTTAAAAAGTTACATTCAGTTTGTTTTCTACACAGCACATCCCTCAGGAAGCCATCTGGAGTGGCTGAGTGGGTACTTTTGTAGGTTAGTGGGCTAACAAAAGGCATTATCAACACTTTAAACAACGCAGTGAATATTTCATTAGTTAACGCTTTGGTGTCAACTGAAGTGGGTCAGGTAGCTTTCACGTGCTGCACAGGACATACAGACCACCGTGTGCAACTAATTATTTTTATTACTATACAAGTTTCATTTACTGGATCAAAATTCAGTTTTTAAAAAAAGCTAAGATTTACAGAAGCCCTTTTATACCAATGTGATGAAAAAAGATCATGCAAGTCGTGCTAATGAGGAACTGTCTCAAAATAATTACTTATTATTATTATTCTGAGATATTAGGTGAATATTTTCAGAAAGTGTCATTATTTTTTAGATGTTAAGTCATTTTGAGATAAGAAAGACATTATTTCGAGAAGATCTCTCATTATAATGACTTACAGGATATTTCTATTTTCATCATAGGTTTTAACTTTCAAATTTGCTTCACTAACTAATTTAAATGTAAATTATCTTGTTTCCTTATGAAATCTCAAATTCAGACATTGTATATCAATATATCACCTTATAACTTTTCTTTGTTTAACATTTATTTTGTATAAATATGTAAGGAGAGTTTGCTGCATTGCCTTTGTCTGAATACATAGGAATATATTCCATATGCGGACACATCAACATCATTGTGTTTTCACAGTGTCTTCACCTGTAGTGGGTCTGAGAGCCTGACACATCCTGCAGGCGCTGCTGCAGCATGAAGAGCTCGGTGGCGTATCGCTCCTCGCTCTCTGTGGCCTGCTGCTGGTAGTGAGCTCGGAGATGCTCCATCTCTTGTTTGTGACTCTCCTCCAGCTGGAGCTGCTTCGCCTGCTCTTCTGCCTTCAGCCTCTGTAATTCCTTTGTAAGAGAGGTACATGGTGTACCAGCCTGCTCATCCAGGTCTGACCGAGAGAGAGAGAGGAGAGAGGAGAGAGAGAGAGAGGGAGAGAGAGAGAGAGAGAGAGAGAGAGAGAGAGAGAGAGAGAGAGAGAGAGAGAGAGAGAGAGAGAGAGAGAGAGAGAGAGAGAGAGAGAGAGAGAGAGAGTGAATGTCAAGATGCTCAACTGGAAAGGATAAGAATCAATTAGATGAAACTTTAATGTTTTTTCTGGGTAAAATGGGTCACAGCAGTAACCTATGAAAGTGTGTAATTAGAACTGAATGAATACAGTGCGGAAAACAGAAAGAGGGCTTAATATAACAAAAAATTACATTGTACACCTCTTTTGAGAGAAGAGGAAGAACAAGTTAGCATTTGTAGCTTACAGATATACATCTAGATATTAGACTATATGAACCTTTCATATCACTAGTATCCTGGCCAGAATAATTGCGATTTACAATATAATATAATATAAATGCTTAAAACTCTTAAAATGTCACTGAAACATACAGTACACACTGTACCTTACATTTTGTTATGAAACAAATACTTCTTATCGAATATATATATATATATATATATATATATATATATATATATATATATATATTTTAAATTGTATTTATTTATGAACCTTTATTGTACCAGGATAGGTCTCATTAAGATTAAAAATGTAATTTTGATCAGTTATAAACCCCTATATTGTCCCATCCCTATTTTACATTGTATACATATGTAGGACGTGCAAAATGTTCATCACTATCTGTTGACATTATTACTTTTACAGAGTAAAGTTTGGCTTAATTGCCAGCTAGATTGACACATGCTGAACACACAGGTACACACACATACTATGCCTCTGTGTTTAGTGACATTAGTGCTTGAGCTGCTTGCTTTTCCTTTTCCTTTAGCGAGGATGATGCCACATTTACCTTTGCTTGTAAAGGGGCTCGAGCTGGAAACTTGCACGCGCAGGTCAGAGATCTCAATCTCACTGCTGCTCTTCAGTTGGTCGTATGCCCCCTGCAGCTCCGTCATCTGGGAGTCCAACAGATTTGTTAGTGTGTTTCTGAGAGCGTTGATACCAGTCTCTGTTCCTTAACACGCTAACAATGTGCACCAATTCCATACTACTACATACGCATTGTACGCAACATGCATGAAATTACACAATCTACTTACTTACCCCTTTTATTACAATAGGAAGTGATACAGTACAATGCATGCTAATCAAACGGACGATTAAACTTCATAAATATACAGGAAAATGTTTTTCTTAAGATTTACTTGTAATCTTTGGTGTTGAGCAACTCCTCCATTTCCTTATGCGTTTTTATACGTGCTAATGTTTTGGAGTATATACTTTATTTTGCCATTTTCCAGTGTGAACCAACAACACACTGAAAACCTGATAAGAATTAGCCTGTAGAAGGGAATTGGGACACAGATGTGTATGTTTTTACCTTGTTCCCATCCGCTCTCAGCAGAGCCTGGAGCTGTGACAGTCGATGATGTTCCTGCTCAATCCTCTCCCTCACCTGCTGAAGATTTCTGTAGAGCTCTAGATAAGATCAAAGGATTTTTTTATTTTTATTATATTAAATTACATTTTAAGGATTTAAATGGAGAAATTTGATGATTTTATTTGAGTATGTTTGAACAACCAGTTATATATTTATTGCATCTTAATTTAATTTCATCTAAATAAATTGACCTCTCTGGGAACCATCACCTTATCGTGGTGGAGAGGTTTGTGTGTCCCTATGAACCTGAGAGCTGTGTTGTCTGGAGCCTAGTGCTCCTGGTAGGGTCTCCCAAGGCAAATTGGTCTCAGGTGAGGGGCCAGACTAAGAATGGTTCAAAAACGACTTTATGAAAGAAAGGGAAAGGAAAGGAGAGACCCTGCCCGGAGGAAGCCCGGGGCCCCCGTCTGGAGTCAGGCCCAGAGGGAGGGCCCGACAGCGAGCGCCTGGTGGCCGGGTTTGCCACGGAGCCCGGTCGGGCACAGCCCGAAGAAGCTACGTGGTGCCTCCCATCCATCCATCCTGTGGGCCCACCACTCATGGGAAAAAACCGCTGGGGTCGGGTGCGCTGTCACATGGGTGGCAGTGATGGTCAGGACCTCGACGGACCAGACCCGGGCAGCAGAGGCTGGCTCTGGGGACGTGGAACGTCACCTCTCTGTGGGGGAAGGAGCCGGAACTAGTGCGGGAGGTGGATCGCTACCAGTTGGATCTGGTGGGGCTTACCTCCACGCACAGTCTTGGCTCTGAAACCGTACTCCTGGATAGGGGTTGGACTCTATTCTTCTCCGGAGTTACCCAAGGTGTGAGGCGTCGGGCCGGGGTGGGGATACTCACTAGGCCCCCGGCTGAGCGCCGCTACGTTGGAGTTTATCCCGGTGGACGAGAGGGTCGCCTCCCTACGCCTTCGGGTTATGGGGGGGAAAACTCTGTTGTTTGTGCCTATGCCCCAAACCGCAGTTCTGAGTATTCGGCCTTCTTGGAGACCCTGAATGGAGCCCTGGAGGGGGCTCCAGTAGGGGACTCCGTAGTCTTGCTGGGAGACTTCAACGCACACGTGGGAAACGATGGAGACACCTGGAGAGGCGTGATTGGGAGGAAGGGCCTCCCTGATCTAAACCCGAACGGTCGTTTGTTGTTGGACTTCTGTGCTAGCCATGGAATGGCCATAACAAACACCATGTTCGAACATAAGGATGCTCATAAGTGCACGTGGTACCAGAGCACCCTAGGCCAAAGGTCAATGATCGATTTCGTAATCGTATCATCTGACCTGAGGCCGCATGTTTTGGACACTCGGGTGAAGAGAGGGGCGGAGCTGTCGACTGATCACCATCTGGTGGTGAGTTGGATCAAGGGGTGGGGGAAGACTCTGGACAGACCTGGTAAACCCAAACGGGGAGTGCGGGTGAACTGGGAACGTCTGGAGGAAGCCCCTGTCCTGGGGATCTTTAACTCACACCTCCGGCAGGAGCTTTTCAGCCATCCCTGTGGAGGTTGGGGGCACTTGAACCTGAGTGGGCTGATGTTCAAAACCGCTATTGCTGAAGCTGCGGTGATGAGCTGTGGTCTCAAGGTCTTAGGTGCCTCAAGGGGCGGTAACCCTCGAACACCGTGGTGGACCCCGGTGGTCAGGGAAGCCGTCCGACTGAAGAAGGAGTCCTTCCGGGTTATGTTATCCGGGAGGACTCCGGAAACAGTTGCAGGGTATCGAAGGACTAGAAGGGCGGCAGCTTCTGCCGTGTCAGAGGCAAAGCAGCGGGTATGGGAGAAGTTCGGAGAAGCTATGGAGAAGGACTTTCGGTCGGCACCAAGGTGCATTCTGGAAAACCATCCGGCACCTCAGGAGGGGGAAGCGAGGAACCATCCAAGCTGTGTACAGCAAGGGTGGGACCCTGCTGACTTCAACTGAGAAGGTTATCGGCCGCTGGAAGGAGCACTTTGAGGAACTCCTGAATCCGACTAACGGTTGAGGCTAACGGTTTAACTCTATGGTTGAGGCAGAGCTGGAAGCTGATGGGGGATCATCATCAATTTCCCTGATGGAAGTCACTGAGGTAGTCAAACAACTCCACAGTGGCAAAGCCGCAGGGGTTGATGAGATCCGTCCAGAAATGCTGAAGGCTTTGGGTGTTGAGGAGCTGTCTTGGTTGACACGCCTCGTCAACATTGCGTGGAAGTCTGGGACAGTGCCTAGGGGTTGGCAGACTGGGGTGGTGGTTCCCCTATTTAAAAAGGGGGACCAGAGAGTGTGTGCCAACTACAGGGGTATCACACTTCTCAGCCTCCCTGGTAAAGTCTACTCCAAGGTACTGGAAAGGAGGGTTCGGCCGGTAGTCGAACCTCTGATTGAAGAGGAACAATGCGGATTCCGTCCTGGTCGTGGAACAACGGACCAACTCTTCACTCTCGCAAGGATCCTGGAGGGGGCCTGGGAGTACGCCCATCCGGTCTACATGTGTTTTGTGGATCTGGAGAAGGCGTATGACCGGGTCCCCCGGGGTGATACTGTGGGAGGTGCTGCGGGAGTATGGGGTGAGGGGTTCACTTTTGAGGGCCATCCAATCCCTGTACGCCCAAAGCGAGAGTTGTGTCCGGATACTCGGCAGTAAGTCGGACTCGTTTCCCGTGAATGTTGGCCTCCGCCAGGGCTGCGCTTTATCACCAATCCTGTTCGTGATTTTCATGGATAGGATATCGAGGCGTAGTCGTGGAGGAGAGGGGTTGCAGTTCGGTGACCTGAGGATCTCATCGCTGCTGTTTGCAGATGATGTGGTCCTTATGGCATCATCGGTCTGTGACCTTCAACAGTCACTGGATCGGTTCGCAGCCGAGTGTGAAGCGGTTGGGATGAGGATCAGCACCTCCAAATCTGAGGCCATGGCTCTCAGCAGGAAACCGGTGGATTGCCTACTCCGGGTAGGGAATGAGCCATTACCCCAAGTGAAGGAGTTCAAGTACCTCGGGGTCTTGTTCGCGAGTGAGGGGACAATGGAGCGAGAGATTGGCCGGAGAATCGGAGCAGCAGGGGGCGGTATTACAGTCACTTTACCGCACCGTTGTGACGAAAAGAGAGCTGAGCCAGAAGGCAAAGCTCTCAATCTACCGGTCGATCTTCGTTCCTACCCTCACCTATGGTCATGAAGGCTGGGTCATGACCGAAAGAACGAGATCACGGGTACAAGCGGCCGAAATGGGTTTTCTCAGACGGGTGGCTGGCGTCTCCCTTAGAGATAGGGTGAGAAGCTCAGCCATCCGTGAGAGACTCGGAGTAGAGCCGCTGCTCCTTTACGTTGAAAGGAGCCAGTTGAGGTGGTTCGGGCATCTAGTAAGGATGCCACCTGGGCGCCTCCCTAGGGAGGTGTTCCAGGCACGTCCAGCTGGGAGGAGACCCCGGGGAAGACCCAGGACTCGGTGGAGAGATTATATCTCCTCACTGGCCTGGGAACGCCTCAGGATCCCCCAGTCGGAGCTGGAGGATGTGGCCCGGAGAAGGGAAGATTGGGGTTCCTTACTGGAGCTGCTGCCCCCGCGACCCGATCCCGGATAAGCGGTAGACGATGGATGGATAAATAAATTGAATTTAAGAATGACCTACAGTGCACTGGAAATATGAGTTATACCATCCGTAATACTTTAGTTTATACTGTAATTCAATTTATTAGAGAGACAAATTACCTCTGGCCTCCTGACCAATGGAGGTGGATTCAATATTGTCTAGTCTTTCCACTGAAGGGGGCGACCGGCCCTCTGCAGCAACGCTCTCCAAAAACTCTTCACCAAACATCTTTCCAAAACACTGAACACAGAGCAGACAGAGAAGGTTAACTGCTGCGGTAACTTGGCAACACATATTAGTAACATCCATTGAGAAAACTTCCCACGTTGCAACCATTTGTCTTCAATAATTACCTCAATGATCTCACTGCATTCTTCCGACACAGCTTGTAACAGGTTGTGGTATTTAAAGATCTTTGGTTCATCTGAAAGAAAAAAAAGAAAAACGGAATTAAATAAATAATTCAAATGTTTAATATGTTTCACGCAACCAACAGAGTACAAAAACAATATACATCAGTGTTGTTTCAGTGCTCTGCCACAAACACAAATGCACAAAAAAGGCTACACGTCTGCTCACTCTGGTCACCGTCATCTTTCAGGTCCTGCAGTTTCAGCTCCAGAGTGTGTGTGCGGTCGTCCGAATCCTCCTGCTGCAGCTCGAGCTGGGCGGCGTGGATCTGAGACAGGCTGATGCGCTGGGCCTCCATCTGCAGCCTGCACTCACCCTTACCACAGGAAGACACATCATCACATTAACACGGTTGGATTAAAACAGAGGAACACGCTTTTTTCCCCATCATTTGATTTTATATTACTTGTTTCCTAAAAAAAGTTCAACAAGATGACACTAAATGACACGGATAAAAAAAAAAATCCTTAGAAACATTTCACACAAGAAAACAAAGCACAAGATACACATCACTTCTAGTTTATCATTAATTAAATTATGAAGCATGATGCATCCATTTGCTAATCTGTGCAGATATACATTATGATTAATTAACATAACTACACCAATTTCTATGACAGAGCAGTAGCAGAAGCCATCTGCGTTCAGGATGAGAGGTCGGCTACTATTACTTCTGTAGCAGAGAACAAAAGGCAAACAGTGAGGCCTCTTTCTCTAATTATGCATTAGCACACATTTGTTAGGGTTACACAATTATGAAATTGTGATTCTGTTACTTTTGATGTCAGATCCTTTTTTTTTTTTTTTTTTTTACAAGTGCCCTCTACATTTTAATTAGGCTGTATTTAAAACTCTTTGTTATGATACAATCTCCCGATCCGCACTCCATCTGACAGTATAGTGTCGAGAGTCCTTTCAAACCTGCAACCGCTCAGATGTTGCCGCTTACAACATGCAGATAAGAGACGTTCAGGGCCTCACACACAGACGGCAGCTGTATAATGATGTGCCGCTGCTACAACAAAAACAGAATCCCTTTCATGAAAATAATTAAGTACACTGAGAAACGTAACCCCAACTAAAGAGGAAGGCACTAAACACCTGTTTTTTTTAAGTGGCACAATCGAGTAACAAGTCCTGTGCGGTACAGATAACGCATCTTTTTTTTACAGAAAAATACTTACATTTTAAAACAATTAATTATAATGCCCTAATCTGAATGAATTTGGAGTTTAAATACTGTTTGTCACCAAAATAAACATTAGTGAAATATATTAATGAATTAAACTTAATGCAAAATTAATATTCATACTAATTTAATGAGAATTTATTTGATTGGCCTTTTTTAGCAAGGCAAGGTAGTTGCTAGGAAATGTCTCTCGCACCGACAGCTGCCTCAGGGTGCTGTCAAGGTTCACCCTCCATACGCCCGACAGCGTAACATCACTGACTGCTTTGCTTTAGGAAGATAGTTTTTATTTTATGTTTTACTTCATGTCAAACATTCCCTCTTCATTTCTGTCACAGTACCGCTCTGATATCACTTCATTGTTTTGAGTCCTCTAATATCGACACTGCTACATTTGTTATGATTTTGTCTGCTGATTTATGACTTTAAGCTCCGCAGTTACGTTTTTTCTTCTCACCCTCGGACTTCATTTATAATAATAGGTGTGTGCAGTTAAGAGTTTGTTGAATCCAATTTTAGCGAAACTCACAAACAAAGTAAGAGATATTTAGGATAAGATCACGAAAATGTTCTTGCACGAAGCCGATTGTTTGTTGTGTACAAGCACCTATGTATTGACCTTTACACCACACTGTATGATGTATCAGAGGGACACTGAAAAGCAAAGGGCAGGATGTGAGCGTAAGTGACATTTACATGCTCAGTAGTCTCTCCCTCAGCTCCCTGACACACCGCTGGCTCCACGTGGTGGCCCGTCCCATGTCTGCTCACCTACACAAGCAAGCAGAAGAAAAATATTGTACATTTTTAAATCTAAGTCTTACATATCCCCCAGTACAAATGCAGACAGATATAATTGATGGGCAGAAAAGACAAGATGCACCATGATGTATCACTTCCTGAGGGGGCAGAAAGTGCAGAAATCATCTTATTATCAGAATGATCAAGTATAATTCACAGGACTCTGGACATCATCTAGTTTGATCTGCGTGTGTTTGACTATACATCATTAAAAGAGAAAACTTCTTTAAGTTCCGTTGTTAATTTCAGAAATTTGAAATGGATTAACACAAAACATTAAACATATATTCAATAAAATCTCATTTCCTCATGCCATTAAACATCAGAGGCACATTTTACAACTATTTTTATAGACTTAAAGTAGAAAGAGACAATTAACGGGGGATAGCTACTAATAGATGTCATTATTCTGAAGACTTTTCATTCTGCAATCAAGAATTAATAAGTTAAAAAGGGAAAAAACCGTGTCTATTGCTCGTTTAAAAAGACATCAAAAACGACCATATGTAGGAACCAACCCAGGAAGTGACAAAAACAATATGAAACACAGATGTGAAATGGCAGACAGACACTGTTCACTATCTTTTGCCTGGTGTAAATGAGACACAGCTTGAAGTGACACAGACACAGAAGTAACTGGGGTAAAATGGCTTCTCACCTCAAACCCTTCACTCCCTGCAGGATGGAAAGAAACTAGAATGTACACATTTCTGCACAACGGCAACGATTCAAAGCTATCAGCAGACTGTGGGTGAAGTTTTCTTTTCTTTCTTTTGTTTGTTTTCAGCCCTTTTCAAAAGCAACATTAAATTCAGTTTGAGGACAAGCAGCATCAATGGGTATAAATATTGTATGACGTTCCTTTAAAATCAGAAATGAGCGGAATATCGATGGAGTTGGCACTTCAGGCTGTACTGTGTCCGCATTTTCTTCTCTTTTTTTATTATTCTTCCCACAGTAACACACAATGAATGGCGCTGAATGGTCAGCACAAACTTAAAAAACATATGGCTTTCTTTTAACACAACAGTATGGCTGTGCTGCTCAATGCTACCTTGGAGAGCAAGGCTGCAGACACTCTGGAAATGTGCAATCATGACCGTTAGTCACGAGAGAGAAAACATGTCAGTGCTAAAATGCCTCAGTCACTCTGTTCAATGTAACATCATCAAACGTAACGGCATTAATTGTGAACGCGATATCTTTGAAACATGCAATTTCAACTACGTTTTCTTTTGCCACGCATAGTTTTTGAAAGAGCCTTTAAATCACTCACTCAAACATGTAATTTAATCGGACTTAAAAAGGGAAGAAGAGGAAGACAGTGCAGCAGTAGGAACATGTGAGTGCCTACCCGTTTGTTGATGTAGCCTCCGTCTCCCTGATGTCCGTCAGTGGAGTCCTCCTTACCGGCCCGCTCTTGTGAACATGACATAACCTGGCTCTCCGTCTGAGGCTGCATCTCCTGCTCTGCAGCACTTGTTGCTCTCTCTTCCTCCATCACTGCCTCCTCTTCCCCCTCCCTTTGTTTTTCTTCTCTGCCGTCTGAAATAGCGGTGCCCAGTTTGCGCTCCTGCTTCGACCTCTGCCGTCTCTTGCGCCTGTTTGACCCTGAGGCTGTGGGCTTGTGCGGGGAGGATCGTCCTTCAACAGGTCCCTCCCCCGAGGACTGGACCGCTGCAGGAGATGGAGTCTGTGAAAGCCTCTGGAGCTCCAAGGTCTGCCGGATGGCGTCTCTCTCGGATTCAGCTGCCTGTAAGAAGACTGAAGAGCCTTTATCTCTTCTCGCAAAGATTGAACCTGAAGGTGATGATCCTCAAAAGAACAAACCGCCTCAACAGCTTGCTCTTCATGCTGGAGCTTAGCTTTTCTCTGGGTATCCTGCCTCCTCGTTTGCTTTTTCATAATCTCTTGCTTCTTTTCCACTTCTTTCCCTGGGCTTTCACTTTGTGCGATGACCTTCACATTTTCTTGCCTCACTTTCAGCAGCTCTTCTTCCAGATGTCCCATTTTTCTCTCTGTAAACGTCAGTTGCTCTGTAACTTCCGAGAGCCTCCCAGCCAGGCTCTCCTTCTCCCTCAAAGTAACGTTAAGCTTCTCCATTATCTCAGTAGTGTCTTTTTCTATCACCGCTTGTTCCCTTCTATCTGTATTCATGTCGTCCATTTTGATATCTCTGCTGCTCTCCTTCAGCTCCCCAATCTGTGACTGAAGGCTGGAAATTTTTGCCTCAAACTCAAGTGTCTCCTTCAGTGTCCTCTCCTCTAAATGCGTCTTCGCCTCAATAAGACACTTGTACTCTTCCTTCAGCTCCTGATAGTTTACCTCAAAATTCTTCTCAGCAAAAGAGAAAGTCGTCCTCTGCTTTTCAATTTCCTCACTAAGCTCAACAACTTGTTGCTGTATTTGATTATTCTCTGCTGTGAGTGTCTCAATGTTCAGATGTTTTGAGTCCAACTCTTCTTTTAAAGTGTTATTAGTTACTATCAATGTGTCTTTTTCCAATTCCTTATCTTCCCATTTGTTCTTCCAACATCGTTCTTTTTCTTTAGCCTGGTTTTCAAGCACCTCTGTTTTCTTTAGTAACGACTGAATTTCATTTCCCATTCGAGCTCGTTCTCCTCCTCCCTTTCTCAGTTCCTCAAGCTCTACCTGAAGCTCTTGAAGCTGCTGGACCAGCTCGTCTGCTTTGGAGCTGTATAAAGCCATCTTCAGATCTTCCTTTAGTCCAAGAATTTGGTGAAAAAGCTCATCTCGCTCTGTGGCGAAACTTGACTTCTCTCTTCGTAACAAATGCAGTTCTTCTTCATAACCAATGCGCAGCTCATCCAACACTTTCTTGTGTTTGACAGCGGCTTCATTGAGAAGGTTTTCCGTGTTCAGGAAGCCCTCCCTTTGCAAGTCTTCCCTAAGCTGGGTGAGCTCTTCCTCATGGCTAAACAGAAGCTGAGTCCTCAGTCGATCCAGCTCTGATTCCTGTGACTCCGCCATGCGGTCAAGCACAGCATCTTTCTCCCTCTCCAGCATCTCCAACTTGATCTTGTAATTGGTTGTTTCTGATTCATGTTTTATTTCTGCTTCCTGTGCCGCTTCCTGAGCAGCGGCCAGCTCGCTCTTAAGATTGTCAATTGTCTCCTGGAGGCGCTGCAGTTCACTTTGTTGGCTTTCCTGAGAGATAAGACTGTGGGAAACCTGATCCACTTTTTCTTTTGTAGAACGGAGCTTTAGGAGGAGATCCTCAACCTTGACCTGCAGGTTGAACTTCTCTTGGGCGACTTGGCTAAGCTCATGTCTGGCTTTATCGTTCATTGCTTGGGATTGCTCTAAAGTCTCTTGAAGCTCCCTAATCTTAGCATTGAGTGTGTCCACCTCAACACTAGCAGTGGAGCTTTGAGACAGTTGTTTTGCTTTCAGAAGCTCGAGCTCGGCGAGATGTTGCGAGGACATTTGCTCCACTTTCGCTGCATGCTGCAAATTAACCTCCTGCTTCATCTGGACTATTTGCTGTCCGTACATCTCATCCAGCTCTGCCCTGAGGAGTTCGAGCTTCCTCACAGTCTCTTCCTGCATTTGTTGGATGGTGTCACCATCAGACAGGCTGCCCTGGTGACAACGCTTCTGCAGGTCCTCTACCGAGCCCATGAGCTGCATGATTTCGTTAGATGACATTCGCTCTTTCTGTCTGGAGGTTGCAAGTTCACCCTTACAGCTTTCTAACTCCACTCGCTCTTTCTCCAATTCTAATTTACAACTCTCTATTTCGCTTTTACAGCTTTCTAAGTCAGACTTACTGTTATCCAACTCATCCATGCAGCTTTCAAACTCTGACTCTCTTGCAGCCATTCGCTGTTGGAGGTCACGCAGGCGTTTTTCAGTGGACTCCAGCTCATCCTCGAGCTGAGTAAGAGAGCAGTCGCGTTCTGAAAGGACTCTCTCGTGCTCCGCTATAATCAGGTCTTTCTCCGATGGGTCTATATTATTCTCATCAGTAGTCCGTGCCACATGAACAAGTTCCTCTCGGAGCAGGGTCAATGACAGCTCGTGTTCTGCTATTACTGCAGTTAACTCGTTTTTCTCTTTCAATGTTTGTGCAAAAGACTCCTCCGCCATCCTTAACTGTGTCAGCGACTGCTTCTGACTCAAAATCTCTTTCTCTTGTTCACCAATACGCAGGTCCTTTTCGTTTATCCTTTGTTGGAATGATTCTTCTGATCTTCTCCCCGACTACAAAGAAAAAATATATATTTTAAATGCCGGGGCAACATTGAGAACATACTGTGTCACCACTTACATGTCTAAAGAATGTGTGCAGGATGACACGAGTCAACTTCTCACCGTCTCCATCTCACTGAGCTTGTGCTGGAGCTCCTCCAGCTGCGGTTGGTACAGGATGAGCTGCTGCCTGGCCTGCAGTAGATCGGCTGCTGCGCTGCTGTGGCTGGTGTTCCTCAGCGTCTCGCCCGCCTGCAGCTGGGATTTTTTTAATAAACAAATTGATTTCTAATTGAATACATAGACAACAAGCATAATAACCTGTAGTGGCTAGGAAGTGTAGGATAGAATAGCTAATAAAACATAGAAGTTTAGACTTAATTACGTTCCCACCTGCTGGAACTGAAGATGCAGTTTTTGGCTTTGCTCTGTCAGTTCTAGAAATTCTTTCATGGTCTCGTCCTTCTCTTCACGAGCCTGCTGAAGGTTAGCTGTGAGCTGGGTGATGATGCCATCTCGCTGCTTCAGCGCAGCCTCAAAGTCCTGCAGCTAGAAAGGTTAAATTCAATTAATTAAAATCACCTTATAGACAGATTGCGCATGTGTATTTTCTAAATGAACTGGCAGTTTAGCTTTAATGTAAAGAGGAAGAAACAGTATGAACCATGATAAAGTAGTAAAACATTTACCTGCTGTACTCCCTCTGTACCAAAGGCAGCCCTGATTTCTTCAAGCTCTTGACTCAGCTCCTCCACTGCCTGAGTCTTGGCCGCTAGTGCATCCTCCATCGTACCTCCCTTTGTCACCTGTTGCAGAGGCTCCACCTCCTCCTGAATGGGAAAAGTAGCACTTTTTTTTTACAGGGTTTCAGTAAAGCCACCAAGATGAGGTTTCTAGAACGAGCTTAGCAATTAGTCACCACCGTGTAGCGACAGCAGTTAGTTATAAGAGCCGTGAAAGTGTAGTAAATGTGTTAATGTTATCAACTCTAAAAAGATTTTTAAAATGATTGCTGTGGCCAAACTTTACAGATACTGGTCAAATTGCAACGCCGATAACTCAAAGCAGTTTAGGCAAAGTCTGTCTATATTAGTTCTATGAGTGGAAGTTAATGAAGCTAATAATTAAATTAAGCTACATACCTGACAATGTAACTTAATACTGTCAAAAAAACAAGAGAAGTTGTAGGTCTGTAGTCTGCTCTTAGACAGAATCTGCTGTAGCACTTTAAAAACATATTTCTCTTCACCCAGTTTTCTTGAATTGTGCAGATTGCTGACAGATCTGATTGTTGTGGGTTCTCAAAGTAATTACAATTTGACAAAATGAAGCCAACATTTAAGACTTCTTTCTTGCAAGATAATTAAGAAAACAATCTTCTGTTGTAAAACAAGGTTCAAATGTTGCTGTTATTTTGTCCCTGAGATTCCCTTCCTGACCTGGCTCAGTGCCCAAAACTTGCAAAATCCAAGACAACACAAAAGTGGATCGAAATGCTTTTAATTCATTGTTATTACACTTCCACTTGTTATTTGCAATGTTGCTGAATGTTGATCACGCTCTAATCTGGGCAAAAAATCTTTTTAATAAGCAAACTTTCAGTCAGAGATCTTCTTCAAGGCGAGAACAGGAAGCAGGTTAACGCAGAAGTGAAAAGATGTGAAAAGGTCGCTTGATTAGTGTTAATGCAGGTGTTGTGTCAATCAGTTGAATTTGGGTAATTGTAGTCCTGGGCATGATGGACTACAAGTTAAAGACATAGTGTCTATAGAGACAGTTAAGAAACACCTTCCTGTTCCTACAGAGTGGATCCAAAAGTGGATTTTGGAAAATGTAACTGAAATATATTCAATTATGGTAGCACTAATATATTATAGTTCTGACTTGGTTAATGTACCAATACTCTCCAACATCTCACTGTAATTCGAACAGCAGCTGGCATGTCACTTTGCTCCCCTCTATCCCCACTGTATTGATCAGCAGCTCCTCAGTTTCTGTCTCCTCTGTTCGAATATCACCTCAGTGAATCTAAAGAGAGCAGCTCTTTGTGCAACACCTCCGGTCCTCTCTCCTCAACACTCACGGTCCTCTCCTTCTTTCCCAACATTCACTCTCCTCCAGCTTTCACAGATAATTAACACCTCTAAACTATAACAAAGCCCTGTTTGATCCTAAACTCCTCTGTCATTAGTGCTTTCAAAATTGTCATTCATAACATAAGAAGATTTATTTGTTTATTTTTCTTGGTCGAGTCAGTACAGCACTAAACAGGCTTGGTTAGTGGGTTACAGGAAATCTTGCAGAGTACAAGCAAACAGAAAGTTACACCCAACAGCCAGTGGGTTTGCTCGCAGAGCCAAAAGAACGACTTGATCGGATTACTGTACCCAGATAAAATCCTTCGAAGGCATCATTAGGTTCTCTGTCATCTCATCATGGCATCCATTCACCTGTTAATTCACAATGCTGTCAGTGAAACATTAAGATTTGGGAATCGTGACAGAAAAGTTCACATCATTTCAGAAGTCATCATTGGGTAGATCTGTTGTTCTGAAATCTGATGATTTATTTTCCTGACAAACGTTCTTAAATGTCGGACTAAAATCACAGTCAAATTATCCTCCTGATTTCTCTTAATTACGTTTAAGATAACATTTGTTCTTTTTGCTCTAACTTGTAGTAACATAAGACTTTTATTTGACTTATAGCTTTATTAATGTAGCATTTTTCATATGCAAAATCCAACTCAAAGTGAATTAGAGACAAAGTCTGAAGAACAAAAACTTAAAATATGACTTTTACCTGTTTTCCTGAAGTGGCTATGTTTGCCGTGATTTATCCACCATAAGCATTTACCAGCATGTGATATTGTTATAACCTATTTAGTAGTCTGACTCAGTGGATGTGTACTGGCAGACTACAGGGATCTGCTTCTATCGGGTATCCAGCACCATTTCCAATTAAAACCATAAGTCAACAAATCAGGAAAAAATGGACAAATTAAGAAAACATTTAAAAGATGGGGAAACAAAAGTAATGATACATCATTTCAGAAATCTCACCTCTGAGGAATAATCTTCAGCAGTAGTGGACACTTCACTCTCCGGCTGAAATAGAGAAGATTAAGATAATTTTATCAATACTGAATAAAGAAACAGAATATATGAACCACGTAAAATAAGTGATTTCAATTTAAGTGCCTGGATAATACATGGCAGCCTCACAACTGAACATAAACTCAAATATGTAAACAGTTTAGTGTGTGGGCTATTTCATTGTGAAATGAAAAGGGGTCATTATAGTTCCAGAAATATTCCATTCTTTGATCCAATAAAAAAATGCACATAATAAAATGTTTCATAACAATTTGAAGCAGCGCCTGCCCTATGTCCCATTTCTGTAGGCACTGCACATTCAAATACGGGCCTAACCTACTTCTGTCGCACGGCTCCTTTCTCACTCCCTCAGAGTAATGACGGCCATTATTGAAGTCTATTTTCGAGTTAATTCCTCGGTCATAAATTTAAACTGTATGGGGTCCGGAAAGGGAGAGAAATGGTTTTAATTGGATTTATTGAAAAACCTGAACGTCAACTAAAAGAACAAGCAACATAAGAACGCTTTATTCGAGCGTCATGCAAAGTTTTCTTGCAGCTGCTGATGTCGATGAGGCCTCAATGACTCAACACACTTATATTTGTAATTACTGTGAAAGACTTGAGAATGGAAAACGTTGATGCTGTTGTGTTTCCACAGCAACCATTTCCAGCTCTCAGAAAGCAGCGTCACTAAATATTCTGTGAAGAGGATCGAGCGCCACGACCGGCGAGTCTGGGATAAGAACAAAAGCTCAGCATAAACCACTTAACTAATTCACACGCTTGTATTGCTCAGTCTCTTACAATGCACACGTTTAATTAGTTAGTGATGCTTAACAGCAGCAGAAGATATAGTGCTGTTTGTCCCTCGGGCTATGGTAACAGAGAGGATTCTGGGTCACTCCCGAGGGTCAAACAAACTTGCCGTGCAACAAAAACATTCATACATTCAATCAACCTTAAGATCTGTAAAAAGTGTTGCAAGGCCACAGGAATTGGTCACACAGGCCGACTGCCTGTTTCCATGGCAACTGGTAGTTTTTGTGGGCATGTACATTGGGTTCAGGCAGAGAGGCTGCACAGCGCCGATAAAAGACAGAGGACTCGAATTATGAAAAAAAAAAAAAAAAAAAATGTAAGAGCCCTCAGGTTTGAACACAACTGTTTTAGAAGAGCTTATTTTCTACTGAATATTTATTTAGCAGAAGCATTATTGAGACTAGTGAATGGAGTTTATTGCAGGTTTGAAGGTCACGTATGTTTGAAAAGCTTACAGTCCGACAACAAATGATCTTTTTCAAGGGAAAAAACAAACATTAAATTGACGGACCATTTGTTTAATTATAAAAGCAGGCTGGACTTGAGAGGGCTTCAGGATTATTTGTGGATATTGAATGGATTTGTAGAATTAATTACTTTTTCATCCCTGTGTTGGTAAGTTTCAAATAGCATGCTTGATGAAAGTACCGGTCCGTGGTGTATTACGCAGACGAAGAACTAAGCAGTTGAAAGTTCGACCAAATCCCAGCACAACCTTTCAGAAGTGTGTGAATTTTTGAAATTCACACCCAACAATAAAACATTGTTTTCTGCAGGATAGAAATGACCATCAAAGCAGCACTGCAGCAAAACCCAAAGTATTCCTGCTGAAGTCTTGTCTCACAGCACAGTAGTGGAGAATAAATTAAAGCAAATTGTTATAATTACAGAATGAACATAAATTTTAAAGTTCAAACTGTACTCTTAGGATACAAAGTCAAAGATAAATTCCCTTTCTACCAGTAAGGCTTTAAGTCATTTCATTTTTCATCATTTTCTAAGAAGATTCTGGTAAAAAGAACTAAAACAATCTGTAATTCAGTACAAATTACAGGGGAATTACTTTAAGAATTGCGTCATTATAACCAAAATAATGATTAATTACATTTTCATTTACTATTGGAAATGTTATTCTTGTGTATGCTTGCTTGTCAAACGTCATCTAGAAAGGTTCAGAGTAAAGGCCTCAGTATTGAGATATTAAGTATAAGTAGGTTTTGGTTAAACTGTGTGACTCAAACATGCACTACACCTCAGCTCAGCTGGACTCTTTTCATTTATTAAACACTGAATGTTTTAATTCTAAAGGAAACAATTAATTTTTTATTTCTTCTTTATTGCCTACATTTCTACAGCGCCGCTCTGTGCTCCCAGTGGGACTGGTTGTCATGACAGCTACAGCGGGATCATTAGGATCCAGGAGGCAACAGAAACAAAACTCTGGAGAGGACAATGACCACTTCAACACAGATCTACGATTATGAATATATCTTTTATAAGTGCAAGGTAATGATACAAGATTGAAGCCATAAATTGCCTTAAGTTAAAAGACTTTCTTGGCGCAGGAGGAGCAGAAGGATTGTACATAATAAAATCATACTGCAGCATTAGAGACGGAAGAAGCACGTTTCTGAGTGAAGCTGATGGCTGAGGCTTTAAATATGCTCAAAATAACCCCAAATATTCATGAATTAACAATAAACATTGTGTGACTTATTAATCACTAAAAGAAATATGCTGAATGCTGTTTTAAAACATTTAGACAGTGAACCTTATTATTTGCAACTTATTCATCTTTATTCTGGAGATGTGAATGCATATCTTTTTATTAATTCAATACAATAAAGAGGCATAACAGTGTCTTATTGTTAAAAGAGATATGAGATATCACTTATTTATTTTCCCTGTTGCTCAACAAATTAAAATATAAACTTAAATCTTAATTTATTTGAATGACAAAACCAATGGGCAAGTTCAAACCAGATCTGAATTTTGATTGGAGAAGGAGAGTATCAACTTTAACATGACAACACTGAGAAATCCTTCCTGTTTGGTACCCATTGTTGTTTTTATATATATATATATATATATATATATATATATATATATATATATATATAGCTCTATATATACTCCATATATATATACTACATACAAACTAATTGGTCAAGTTTAAACCTGCTTCACATTTCAGGGTATTATAATAAATTAAGATTAAATTATTTGAGCTAATTCAGTTAATTAGTCAGTCAGTTAATTGATTTGTCAATCAACAGAAAGTTTATTGGCAACTATTTTGATTTCTTTGAGAGTAAACTAAATATCTTTGGGTGTTGGACGATTGGATGAACACAACAAACCATTTGAATATGTCAACTTAGGTTTCAGGAAACTTTGATGAACATTTATTTGGTATTTTCTGATAATTTATAGACTATTAACTGATTTATAGAGGAAGTAGTTATCAACTGCAGCACTATTTAATTGTTAAATTAAGTGTTTCCCAGAGGAGTCCAAGTTTTTATTTACCTAATTTGTAAAGTTTGTGCAGCAACACAGATCAAGTCTTTCTCTCTAAAAGGGAAAGGAATGAATGACTGTAGTTCTGTAACGTATTAAATGATTATGTCTACCTCTATGGTGTAGGTCTGGTCATGTTTGACAGTCTCTCCACTCCTCAGTGTCCTGGCGAAGGTAAACTCTGCGGTGGGGGGGTCTTTATTTCGTCCTCCGCCTGAGATCTCCTCTCCTCCCACAGACTGATCCGGCCCGACCTCCACTCTTCCCTGCGAATCCCCCTCAGAGTCGTCTCCCGCCTTCTTTTTCTTCTTCTTTTTCTGATTCTTCTGGGAGTCCGCGTTAGCTTTTCTCTGGCGATACTCAGCCAACTGGAGAGGGGAGAGGGAAACAGGCAGTGTTAAAGATGAAACAAAATTACATTTCCTGAGTGGTCCTTGGACATTTAAAAAGCATCAGCAAACACTTCAACAAACATCCTTTTAAGTGCTATTTAAGTCTACATCTCCGGTCGTAGCCTCTATTGAGGTCTTTGTTTATCTGACCCTAATGCTGAGGCTTTAGAGAAAGAACCACCTGCTTTAGCCTAATTCACGACTTCATTAGTCTGCCAAGCACAGAGTTTACACTTCAAATAAAGAACAAGAAAAGAAATATGAACCTACTCCGTGTCTACACAGATTTCCGAAACCCACGCGAAACATTGTAAGTCCCAAAACGCCGTCTTCCCCGCTCTGAGTGAGTCCACCCTCCCTGTGTCCATTTGATCCGACACATGCCTCTTGCTCTGCCAGGTGCTAATCCTGACTAGAGGGATTACATTTTTAAACTGTCAACGATCTGTCTGAACAGCCGATAATATCTCCTTCGCCATCTTCAAAATGCTTTATTGCTTTATTCAGCACAAAAACATTATGTTTTCTCCCTTGTTGTGTTTAACCTGTTAATATTCATTGATTCATGATAGAAACAACTTTTTGTTACAAAAAGATCGCCACTTTATATCAATTTAATAAACTGGAGTGCTTGTGCTAATTTCCATATCATATTTGGGGTTGAAGGAAACTAAAACCTTAAAATTGAAACTTAAAAGGCAAGTCTGTCAAAGAAATCCTTAAATCAGGGTTGTAACAGTTATTTTCATTATTGATTCATCTTTAAAATAATTGTTTTGAAGCTCTACTTCTTTACCAACGAGCAGACAGCAGGGGCTGCAGGTGTCGCAGCACAGGTGTTGCATGGATTGCCATAGATATAGACAGACTGTTGCCAAGGATACCGTGCTAATGCCTGCTCACCTGTCCTGGACATGTCCATGAACCCCATGATCCTAACCCTAACCCTGACTCACATTAACATACGGGTTTGGCACTATTGTTAGAACAGGACATTTCAACTGGGAAACTCTTTATGCATTAAATAACATGTCTGTTTTTGTCTTATCTAATTATTAAACACCTGACTGAATCGAGACACTTTATTGCATTGATGCAAATTTCATACTAAAATAAAAATATTGGATAAATCATGCTCGTTGATTTGCAACATTGCCCAGACCTACACTACACCTAGACATATTTAAAAAGGTACAGTAGAGTTTAATGGCGCAGTAACATTTCTGAAAGTAGTTAAATCTATATCATTTCAAGGTATATATGTTCATATCTCCAATCCCTAAATATCCCAAAATAAGACATGCAGCACAGATTTTGTGCACCTCTCTGGCAAAGCACACTGCAGTAGCAGCAAAGTCAGCATAAACAAAAGCACTTTTTGACAGGTCTGGTTTGGTGATGCTGCACAAAAAGGTTAGAGGTCGACACGACAGCGCTGAGAGTGGGCGTCGTGGTCACGTCCCCCACCTACAACACACAGCTTAAAAGCTCAAAAGGGCCACACACACACACACACACACACACACACACACACACACACACACACACACACACACACACACACACACACACACACACACACACACACACACACACACACACACACACACACACACACACACACACGAGTCTGGAGGTTACGGCAACAGAGAGGCTCTGACAACACAACAAGACTATCCTTTAATTCGGACTCAATCCAAATCACACACTAGCGGTGTATGTGATGTGCAGTGGACCTGCCAGCAGAAATCACCCTGAGGTTTGGAGAAGTCTCCGGAAACCCAGCCTTTCATTGAGCTGCTTATCATATCAGGCTTTCCTATTTGGCCGAGCAGAGCAGAGCATATGGAGTGTGGAGTTGTGGCTGTGTAGCTGTGTCACCATCTGGGGAAAGAGACTACGTAGGTGTATCACCATCTGCTGTCTGAAAACATTTACACAGGCATATTTCTTATTTATTTTATCCATTTCTAATAGTAGTTTACTAACAGCATCAACAACAAGGTGTTTTTTTACCACCTGGTGAGATGAAGTAAATTGCAATTACAATCTGCTGTTGTGGAGGAACAATGTTTTGATACATTAGTCAAAATGAGCGCTGATGTGTGTTTATGTTTGTCTTTTGATTTGTTGTATACATCTTACTCTTTTACTGATGAAACATGTGGATTATTGGATTTTCAGCAAGTTCAATTTCAGTTTTCAGTTGGACGATAACACAATGTATATCATGAGATGATGTATAATGTATAATAATAATAAGGCTAGCAGATCTATGAAAGTATTGGATTTTTGTAAGATTTCTTTTCATCAAGTATTTTCACTTCGCAGGCATTTTAGTTTTATTTCATCCATGAGCAGTTTATCAATTGATTGATGAGAAAACGTACCATGTAATGAGATATATCAATAACATGAGAATAAATGACAGTTGCTACGACTACTTGTCATCAAAGCAATGTTTGCACCTAGGTATTCTAAAAATCTGTGCATAAGAAAACTTTAAAATTTAAAATATCTTAAATACAAAGAAAGAAAAACAACAATAAGTGAGGAGCACAGATGATAAATGTGTCACTAACATTTGTGAATTGATGACATATGAAAAAAACTGCAAACTGAGTACAAGAGTCTGTTTAACACTTTAACACAAACTAAGTACATGTGATGCTTAATATACTATTCATAGCCTGCAATGTCATGTGTCAATGAGACTGCCAGCAACATTGTGTTAGTCAACACCCAGCTACTGGAGGGCAAAACCACTGTGCTTTACACACGCACACTTACACACACATTCCCGTTAGCAATCAACAATAGCTAATCGCCCTCAAAACAAAAGCAGCCACAGCAACTGAAGCCATCTCTGGCCCACCATGATGGGTGCAGCGGGTGCAGCTTCGTCTGTGAAATGTTCAAGAGGCTCCAAACACAGAGGCGATAATTGGCTATAAGTTATATATGTGCATATACATCTGACAAATGAGCGATGACCTGTAAACGAGTCCTGCCCAGAAGTCTCTTCACACTGCGACTGTTCCCAGTGGTGGGTCGAGAGTAATTTCAGTGGTCGATTCTGATTCTCGACACGTGCTTATTGCCAGCGAACAATGAAATGTGCTTCTGTTGAAGCTGTAGACAAATCACCCTTGTTCCTCTCTCAACAAGCAATACTTATTATTCACCGCTCTACGTGCCTTTGCATTCAACAAATCTAAGCCATGATTAAAGTCAAGCATCATTATAACCTCTACTGAGAATAAGGTGCTCAAGTGGCGTCCTCCTCCTAATGACAGCCGCCATAGTCTCCTAACCCCAGAGGAAAAACAGTGGGCAGCGAGCAAAATAAAAATGTCTTTGGAACAAAAAGCTGAGCTCAAAAAGGTAAATATTTTCTACTACAAATCATCCAGTTCCAGGCTCAGTAACTTCAACTTTATGCTGGATTTTGGCCAGTTGGAGTGCATGGCATATACTGTAGGTGCCACATACTGGATTTCAATTCAAGCCTGTAGGACCCCTCTGAAGTGTAGTGTGTCGGATAGTTTCTAAAGTTCCTATAAACCACAACATGGCATCATGGGGTTGTTTTCTGTAGTTTGTTCAAAGTACGGTAGGGTTCATCTGAAAGACAATCCATAAACATTGTAGTGTGTGACCAAACAAATTGAACTGAAAGACTGTAGAAATCATTCGTACATCCCAATATTTAAAATCACACTAAAGCTGTGATGATGATTGAGCTATTATGGGCATACAGATCCCATCTGAAAAGCTTTTCTCTTATAAAAGACAGTGAAACCCAACCAGCCTCTTTCATGGTATGGCATCTATACTATTAGTTATTAATCAGCTGAGGTGTGCAACTGCAGCATCAGATCACATTTATACTTTCCTGCTTTTAGAGCTTTTCTGCACGATGCTGACTGTTTCGCCGGACACTCAAGCGAAAAGCAAGTTTTTCTAAATATCAAAAGAAAGGACTTCCTTCAGTCATAACCAAAATGTCTAGAAGTGCACAGGAAGTTAGGTTCAGTCGTCCTCCTGGTTGAAGCTAATTAAAACTGGACAGCTGTTAGACCATCACATTCAATTAATCACACAACAATCCCTTCTCAGGCAGCACAGCATGACATTACAGGAGCTTCAAAAGCAGTCAATGTTATATATTCAAACATATCGGAATGATAAAGACTGCAGCATAAAAGTAAAACCCTCCTGTGTCAGTTGAGCAAATTAATAATATAAATAAACAATGGTGGTCAAGTCTATTTACCATATAGAGCTGTGCAGGGCACATACATGGTTAGTCACTGAAAGGATTAACCATTCAGGGCAAGCTAAGTAGATCAACTTGTACCTTTGCTGCCCTCAAAACCTCCAAAGCTGCCTGAGTGACCCTAACCTTTAGGCTATTTGAACCCCAGCGCAACCTACTTGTAATTTCCTGTGGCTGCACTTTTAGAATTTGCTGTGTCAAACGGTTTCTCCAATTGGGTGTGAACATATTTACTACTGTAAAAAGTCCAATTAAGGCTATAATATATGAAATATTTGGTTTGGAAATAATGACAATAAGGCATCTTTTTAGCATCACAATTAGCTGCCAAGAGCACAAACATAAATCTATGACACTCATCAGATACTTTTTAATCAGTGACCAGAAGGCACATTAGAGAAGCAGAGAAACAAATAAGTATGCAGTCATGAATAATGCATGCATCCCTTGTGCCAAATTAAAAACCCTGCAGTGCCCTACCCCTCAGCCAATCAGTATTATTCTGAAAATGCTAGAACAGCAAAAAGACTGGCACATGTTATTCACAAGTTTTATTTAAAAATCAGTGCTGTTCAACATACGGTGTGTTACGGACTAATGGACAGACAGAACAGGACGACAGAAAGAGGTAATAGACTGGTGGTGACTGTAAAAGGTGCCATATCTGAGTCTGGGAGTTTCTTTGACCTAACATCATTTTTCCAACATCTTAAGCTCATCACTGCAGTGTCTCAAAAAATGACACCTTATCAGCCATGTAACTGGAGAAGTGAGCTGAAGTCTTGCACCAGTTGCTCCATTATGCTGGTAATGCACTTGCCACAGAGAAAAGTGAAAGCAACAATACATCTGCAGCTGATGGCCTGGAACAATAGACAGACAACACCATCCCACGATTAACGCTCGTCTGGTATGACTCAATAGGCACTAGCTTGGGACTGACATAATTCTAAGCAGGGGTTATACAATAGATCATGGACAGTTCTCCTTTCACTCAGACATGCATATGAATATCTTCCCTATACCTGGTTCGAGAAATCTTTACGCAGCCACTAATCTTTGCCTCAGATTTTCAGAGCAGCAATCCTGAATCTTCTTAACTATCACCAAAATCTATTGGATTCAATTTTAACGGTAGGTCACACAGACACAGACTCATTTTTATATCTAAAACAGCGAGTTTAAATGTTTTCTCTTAAGTTTTGGAAGTTTGGAGAGGCAGTGTCATGTCTTCATTTAAACACTCCCCATAACTTGCTGATCAACTCTGACATACATCAGCTTGGACTCAATCCAAGTTTGCAGGATCCAGTCGGACTTTGGGAGTCTATTAGAAGAAATAATAATGTCCTGGATATCTCTGTTAACTATTATAAATGTGTTATTCAGTGAAATATCTTGTGAAGTTTCTCCTGAGGGCATGGTGACATAGTACTGTGTAAAAAATAACACTACAGAGGAGCCTTTTATAATCTAAAATGCCAAAGTCATAACCACGGAGATGGTGTTTCTTATGGTCTCTCCCACTGTGCTAACCTAAAAGCCAGAGCACCAGCTCCAGTAAGAAACCTGAGTGACCTAAAGAGACACCGAACAGCGTATTACACGTTTCTCTGCAGTATCAGGATGTGTAGTACCTTTTCAAGTCTGCCTAACAGAAATCATTCACATTCTCAATACCAACTGTTTGTAAATGTATGGATTTGTAGAGCTGGAAACTTCAACATTAAGAGCGATGAACAGTTATATAATGAGGGATGTATTCGAGAGTTATAGTGATGAATACCTATTTGTGAAGTTTGTGTCAAGATGAGGCGATTAAGTCTATAATCGCTAGATTGTTACACTATTTAATTCCTCTCTCTTTTGAACATTTGCTTGATCCAGTTAGCCACATGTATGTATGGTGTGTTATTATCATACTGTATATTATATTTTTTATGGAGGTTGGCACATCACATATTGTTATGGTCTACTGGCAGGCATGTTCTGGTCATAATTCATACCTACAATGTTTGGGTATACAAATATCGATAACAGAGCTGCTGCAAGGTCATGTAGTACCTCAGCAGTAAAAGCTATAAGAAGCCAGTAAACATAGCTCAGACAGAGCAATGTACCATTTTTTATTGCAATTTATAACATGAAACAACACTCATTTCTATGACATAAAATAATAAAGATGACATGGACATCAATCCACCTTTACAAGGCAAATTAAAGCCCAGTATTATCTTGCTGTAGCTTCATTGTTTTACATTAGTTACTGGATGGGTGGGGGTTGTCCACCTGACCTAAATGTTGATGCAGCTGATTGATGAAGTCAATGTAACACAAAGTTTGGCATGTGGGGCAGTGTTTGCTCTAGCCAGTGGGGATATGTGTTCTGTAAATCCTGTTACACCAGCCTGTCCGCCTCACTTCAGGTGGCGTTTATAAGCCGTTGATAACGTGACAGATTGGGTGATTAAGTTAGCATTGAATGCACACTCCTAGTCTGATAAAAGTATAATTCAACACTGGAGTAACGTTAGACATGCAGCATGACAAAGGAGTCTGTGGCTAGCAGTATGCTAACATCCCGGCGAGACAGCCAACCCCCGGCTGTCAGAGCAGGGCGCATGTTTGCTGGGAATGACAGCTGAGAGGGGAGGAAGAAGGGGAGGAGGGGGACCAAAAACAGCTGACAAACCCAGCCGTGAGGAAATAAGTTGTCGACAACCTTAAGTTACTACTTTACAGCAATAATAACAGTGTCATTGACTTACGCGAACACCAAAAACTGAGAATCCTACCTTTGCTTTGCCGGCCTCCAGCTTCTTCTGCCTCTCCTCGTCTTCCATCACCGCGGTCCCTGTGGCTGAAACAAGAGGGAAACCGCTTCATGCAAAATATCAGCGAGATAAAATCTAAAAACTAACGGTTAAATATGTCTCTCGTCTGGCTCCCAGCTCGCCGCCAGTTGCATTCACTATGTGGTCTCTCCTTGTTGGTGGTCTGCCGCCATGTTTTCCACGTAAACATGAGACTCGACAATGATGACGTTGTGTAGGTGCCTTCATGGCCACGCCCACTGGCATTCCACTGGTGTTGCCTTCACGTGCTGGCAGAAATGTGGTAATTACTCCAAATAAAAACGTTCACCACTCATTGGCTACAGTTTTGATCAGTAGTAGAAGAGTACATTATAATATTGCTGCTGCAGAAACAGTTTATTAGATTGGCAACTTTTTCCAAAGCTGTTACACCAAGTGGACCACTCTTTTTCAAAATGCAGTTGTTGAATATCTTTGACATCAACATTCTCCAAACCTGCAAATTTGTTAAAAAGCAAGGTTTAATAAGACAGATTTACCTTTTAAATTTTATATATTATTTTATTAACAATTCACCATTTCATTACCAAACTAGACAGACTGAGAATCTTGATCTTCCTTTGTATTTGCTAAAACATCTCGTGGTCATTTTTCTATCAGAGTTCATGGGGTTATCCTGTGGGATGAAAATGTACATTTAATGGATTCCTCTGTCATTGTCCATATGGAGTATAAAGTGGAATTTATTGGAGGTACATGTACCTCAAAATTGTATTTAAGTAGTACTTTAGTAAATGTACTAAGTTACATTCAACGCCCTGCAGCCTAACAATGAAACAGTTGTTGACAATCTAAACTTTCTTAAATAAACCACATGGCTCTGTTAGTTTGTTGTATTTACTTTGTCTTTTTTCATGTTTTGATCTATGAGGTTTAGAAGAAAATCTGAATTTGTTGAGGCAATACTGACATTGCAGAATCCCTTAATGTTCTAATGTACACTAATCTTGTTAATAATCATTATTTATATAATCAACATATCAGAGGATTTACATGTCATAAATCTCAATGCAGTCTAAATCCTGCTTAAAACGTCTGCTCAGTTTCTATGGTAACAGGAGGAAAGGCAGAGCTGTCCCAGTTGAGAGGTTTCTTTTTTAACACGAGATATTGTCATTTCAAAGCTGTGTTTATTTTGTTTTTGTATTAAAGACTTCAGCCATGAACTCACATTTTATAGCATGGCCCTTGATTTGGCCATTCTGAGCACATTTAACAACAGCGGCGTATACTCCCTTGAAAAGCAAACATTTGAGCTTCATTGGCTGAATGGGACATCAGGTAACATGAGAGACTGGCATCAGTTTCTCGGACAGATGGAGGACAAAATGTCCAGTATTTAACGTAGACTCTGTGTGGAATTGATCTTGAGTCTACAAATAGTTTAAATATAATCAATACAGGTTAGCAGAGCAGCATCTGTTCTGCAGACATGTTTAAATTTACAAAATAATGGCTGAATTGTCATTTTGGTTCATTCATTCATTCTTCCACGTGAATTGCTGAACAAATTGGAAATGTGGGCAGCAATTCAAATGTCTGGAACCAGTGATAACCAGGGCGTAGTTACGTTTTTACAAGTGTTGTTGTCATTTTAACTATATTTTATAGTTACACTTCATATATTTTATATATTTGATTGGTGTATCTTTGTTTGTATCGTTTGTTTTGTGCTTTACACAAAACAAATTATACAAAAACTACAAATAACTCAATTAGTATATAAATAAACTTTGTGCTAACTTTATTTACTTCATTAAAGTCTCCTAATGTAACCTCAACCTGCAGAGATAACACATTTTAAAATAAAGTTTTTTTGTTTTCCTATGTTTCATTGTTATTTAATTGTGCAAATACATTTTCTTTAATTGGCCACATTGCCAAGAATATTATTCTGATGGAGAGATACTTGCAATACTGCTACTTCATATCAGATATTATCCTTTTAAGCTATATTCCCCCTATAAACAGACAAATTAAAGATCTTGAGTGAGTCCAAAACTGAACACACGTTAATGTAAAAACACTTTTAAATTAAAGTACCTTTGTATAAGCCACAGTCTTGTCATCTTGTGTTTCAATATGGTTATAAAAAAAAAGACTTTCTCATAGAAAACCTCCTGGAGTGACCAAAATGTAGAAGTTTCTCGTTTCTCCAGCTTATTAGAAACATTTAAAACATACCGGCAGCAGCAGCAGCAGCAGGAGAGGATGGTCTGTGTCTTCGGCTGACAGGAGCTGAACAGCTTATAGTCTGGCAGATTTTGAATTCCACCCATCTTCTTTTAGACATTCTTACCAACTTGATCCCACCTGTTTGTGCAACGGCGTCTACAGGAACCGCTGAGCATTTGAAAGTTTCGACAGTTTCTGAATTATTGATTCACTGAAGGAGTACTGTGTCAGCAGTTACCCAAGCAACTTTACCAAGTAGACCACAACAAATGGATCAGGACAGAAATCTATTCAATTTAAAAAACACAACTGCAGACATATGCAGTAACCGATGCATTCACACTGAACATATAATGGAATCAGACGACCAGGATGCAACGAAAAATGTATATTAGTTATGAGTATAAAGAGATATGTATGTTTTCTATAAGAGCACAGCCTGATTTTTAGGTGCATATGTCTGAAACTAATTCAATTTAAACAACAGCAGTACAATAAAATACACTTTTAACAAAAGATAAAGATACAGCCCAACTGACTGTTGTATTGTGCTATCTCAATTATATAAAAAAGAAAATATTTAAATTAATTATCCCAATTACTTGGAGAAAGCCCATTAGATGAAAAAAAGCCCTATAGGGTGAACTTAAGTCCTTTACCTTTTCTGTTCTTGTTCTGCTATTTGGTGTACATGCTATTTGAAAATGTTCACATAAATACTATGTTATTCCAGTAAACAACTGTACATATAATGATGCAACTGATGTTTTTTTATTTTGTTTTTTGTCTGTGTCATTTGAAGATGCATGAGCTAAATGTGTGGCACGACAGAGCAATAAAAAAACAACTAACTAACTGTATTAGACTGCATTAGTTTTAAATAGTGTACACAAGAAAGTGTTAGATATGGCCATGGAAGCACCAATAAGCCACAATAAATGCATGTATACGTATACATATATATATATATATATATATATATATATAGCCTATATATATTTATTTCATTATTTTACAATCAAATTCCAAGCTTTCTTTCTTACATCTTCCTTTTGTTCCTCTCATCATTTGTCTTACACTGAAAATTATTGAAACATAAGCCATAAGAGTTGCTCCCTATCACATCATTATGCAGATAAAGGCAGAAATGTTACGAGAAAGTGTGTGAAAAGTGTGTCTGGTAATAAACAAATAAACTATGTCCTGTTGATTGAAACAAATTACCACTGACGTCATGGAGGAAGCTGCTTTCACTAAAATACTGCGCTCACTTCAATCTTACAGCAGCGGGGTGAAAGCTCATTTGCACAATGAAGATATTACTGTGCGGTGTTAAAATATTCACGAGTGGTGGGACTCATCAGTACAGAGAGGCAATGGGTCCGAAGGTTCTTCAGTGCTAAGCTGTAAGCCACAACACATGGCAAACGCTTTTGGACATACAGGATTGTCAGCTGTATGTCTGGCATTAATTAAGTATTAATGCCAGATCACAGTCCAATATACTCGACATCTTAGAGGTTTTATGATTATACTGAAAACATTAAGCTTGTATCATAATACAGCTATGATTTGAAAATCCCATTTCACTCTGATAGCTTTCTAAGAGAGTGAATATTTATTTACAGTGTACATTTTGTGTACATTAGCAATGCAATTAAACAGGGGGATAAAGAATTAAATTAAATGTAGGGTACATTAAAAAGTTCAAGCCCCTTATTACAAACTATAATTAAATAATTCATCTTCACCCAAAGGCCTTGGATATTTATGCCAACAATAATTGATGATAATAAATGTGCAGAAAATGTCATTGAAAAGTTAATTGAATTGATAAAATGAGAGGAAAATAATAATAAGATCTAAAATCCTTCTAACAGCCCTGCAACCATTACTGGGTTGTAATATTGTAATATAACAATATTGTCAATCTAAATAGCATCTTATTTCTAATTATATAATTAATCCATGGTTACCTTTTAATCGAGTGTATCGCTTCCATAGTGGCATGTATAGTGAAACCATGCACTTTGATGTCGATCAACCAAAAGGCGAAAAGTTGACCCGAATGACACACTTTAAATGACAGCACCCCAAACTGCTTAACGAAGAATAAATGCATAAAGAATTGTATAAATAAAATAATAATACAAACATAAATAAACAGGAAAAATGCAAAGGGAAATCAGAAATAAACAAACACATCATGATTAAATACACACATTTAAAAGTGAATAAAAAATAAACCCAAAAATAAAGAAATATATTAAAGAAATGTATAAAAACTAAATGCATAAATAAAAGGAAAATTAAATAAGAAAGTAAATAAATAGGGGACATAATACAAAGGTAAATAAATATAGAAGCAAATTTAAACAGGAATGTCAAGTTATTTCAAATTTCATCAATTAAATAATGTCAACATTTATTTTGAATATTATCTATTGCACATTTATTGGCATATTCATTTATTTATTTTTCGTCCTCCACATTATGACAGGTCGGAACCACTGGTCCTAAATGAAACTCATTTGCTTCCATCTATGGTTGAAAGTGAGAAGGGTTCATTTTGACTCCGAAACGCTAGATGGCGCCAATTATCGAGAGTTTTCCCTAGTTTCGCGTTTCCGCCTAATGTTTCCGATTTGCTTTGGCTCGAGCAGTCCAAAAATGCCTCTCCAGTATGTAGTTGGCCACGAGAAACAAAACGTTTGAGGTATGTATTATTATCTGTTTTCTACAGGAGGACTATGGCTTGACGTGTTGATGAATCGATAATAAATTGTACTCGGTGAAAGTTGTAACGGTATCAGTTAGGACTTGCTCGGGGCTTTCTAGTCGGTCATGGGGGCAAACAACGTTTCTCAACGGTTACATTTTTAAAGTTACAGTTGTAATGATAGACTTGTCTTCGACCTACTTGAGATTTAACGTTGATTGAATTGTTTATATTACGTAATAAACATTTTAGCTTGTAAGAAGAACGTCGGGTCACTGTCTTGAGAATTACTTTGTTGTTGTTGCTGTCTTCATGGTGTCTTGTTGACTTGTGTCTGTACAACTGAACCAAATAAGTGACAATTAGCCATCTAGTTAACACTGGAACATTTGTAGAAATGTTAATTAATATCCGTTGTCCTAAATAGCAAGTTAAATATGACAGGATTTGAACAAAAGAAGATATTTTGAGATGTAACGTGACGCCAACACTGCCGTGGTGGCAATAACTAAATGCACTAAAGTACTGTACTTTAGTACCATTTTGAGGTACTTTAAAATGTATGCTTCTTTTTTCTCGTACACTTTTCATGAGAAACCTTCCAGATTCATATTGTACATACAAAATCTGATCAACAAATAAAATACCATGCATTTTTAGTAGCTCCAACTCGACCAGTTTACAGTAAGTAAAAGTCAAATTTATATATAGTTGTCTTATATACATTATGCTGATGTGCACTGTTTATAAACAAACTTGAGTTTTGTTCCTTTTCACTAGATTATTATTATTCAGCTAAATATCTTTATTTTTCTTTTAGGTCCACTAAAACTGGCAGAGGCGTTGCGTCACGCCTAATAAAAAATGGCAGCAGTGGTGGGAGTGAGGGCTCTCCTAAGTCTCCATCGATTAGGGATGTGGCTCATTCCAGTTCAGTCGACATCAACCTGCCTTTCCAGGAAGCTTTGCAATGATCCTACAAGAAGTAATGAGCAAAATCCGGTGGTGGCCCCAGAGAATAAATCTCTGCTGGAGAATCTGAATCTCTTGGGAGTTGATGTGAAGATGGCACGCCAGCGTCAGCCCGGGGTGCTTCGTAAAGCCTCCACTAATGAGCGAGGTCTCGCTCAGTTTCTGCAAGGTAAAGGTGCCCACTGCAAAATAATCGCTGGCATTATATCCCGTTATCCCCGCGCTATCACCCGCTCGATTGAACACTTGTCACAGCGCTGGAATCTGTGGAGAAACATCTTCAAGACTGATGAAGAAATTTTGAGCATCCTGCATCGCTCACCTGAGTCTTTCTTCCGGTCAAGTGACAATGGGAACTTGGAGAAGAACATAGCTTTTCTGACCTCGCTAGGACTGAACAACAAAGATCTCCTTCGCCTGCTGACCACAGCGCCGCGGACATTCTCCAACAGTTTAGAACTGAACAAGCGAATGGTGAATTGTCTGGAAGACATCTGTGTCGAACTCGGTGGGAAGAATCCCGAGCAGTTTCCTAGAGCTGTCATATCTAGAAACCTTTACATTCTCATTCGAAGCACAAAGAGAGTTGAGACAAATGTTGATAACCTGAGAGATTTTCTTATGTTGAGCAATTCAGAACTGCTTGCTTTTCTTCATGGCCCTGGAGCAGAAATATTGGACCTTTCTAACGAATTTCTGAAAACAAATTTCTACAGTCTCCAACAGAAGATGGTTTTACTTGGCTGTCAGAAAACCGACATAAAAAAGCTAATCATCAGCTACCCATTGGTTTTGTACATTGGGAGGGAAACGCTGAGCACTAAACTGGACTGTCTCTTAGAAGGAGGAATAACAATGAAGCAGATACTGGAAAAGCCCAAGGTTTTAGACTACAGTACACAGAACATTACAAGGCGACTCGAGGAGCTGCAGAGAGTGGGGTTTGACTTGCAGCTGAATGGCATCAACATCCTGGACTCTAGCCAAAAGCGGTTTGTTAGAAGGATAGAGAAACTTGATGCCCCCTGAGGACTGAATGTAATTGTCTTTGTTATGATGTTGCATCATGTTGAATGCTGCTTTTTACTTGAACTTGGCTTCACAAACGTGTTCTTGTTCACGTACTTACTAGAATAAGATTTCTCACTTCTGGGATGTCTCTTTAGAAATAACAATAATAAACTATTATTTCATTATTGTTTAATCTGCAGAATATATTTTTTTCTAAAATAATGAGATTTCATTTCCTATACCCAAGGTGAGTCTGGAGTACAGTATGATGTTTAATTGTTTTTGTTTTGTCCAACCAATGATCCAAAAACACAAGTCTATTAAATGTTCTATCACATAAGGCAACAAAAGCAGCAATTCCTTACAAATGAGAGGCTTGCTGCTTAATTTTCTGTCAATAGACTAATCTTTTCATCTCTAATAGCTGTTAATCTATTGACATGAATGGTATTTTTGTAGCACTGACCTGCTAAAAAGTCCATTCCCCTTCATATGCACTTGGTCAAGATGTATAAATTACATGTTGGAGAGCTGCTCTTGGAATTCATGTTAGGATGCAATCTTCAAATAAAAGTGATCAAAAAAATGGCACAACATCTGAATCTGAATGTTAATTCTAGTGCTTTTTTGTAGTCATAAATATGTTATTACTGATATGAATGGTGCCAGTTCAAAACTGAAAAATATCATACATATTTAATAAATATGGGTAATCTTTTGTAAAAAAAACAAATATTGGTAAAAATACAGGCAAAAGACAACAATTGTTCTCTATTCAAAATGTTTCAACAATACTGAAATTACAACAAAATAGCAGGAATAAAAAAGTAATGCACAAAAAAACAAACATTTGATAGCACAAAAAGACAAGCAACCCCCGACCCCCACCAAACCTCTGTATTGGTCTTGGTTCATTACCATACATTTATTAAAATAGAATTATCAGTTATCTTTGTGATGGAGGAAGATCTGATTTTTTTGTTAACTAAATAATAGTGATAATCTGATTATACTTCGTTCCCGGACTACAGACCTCAATTTAAATCATTTAGTAGTTTAATTTGAAGATTTGTGCAGACGAACTGAAATATGCGGAACCAATGTTCGTCTGCCAGTACACCACGGACCTCACCTAACAGCTGCACAATTTCCTCATGTCGTTAGATAGTTGCTGTGCATGTGAATGTGTGAGACAAGCATACTCCCAAGTTTACCGTATTTGGTTAGTGTTTTTCCTGTTGACTTTTCATTGCTATAAATTAGCTTTAAATGCATTTGTAAGCTAGAAGCTAGGCATTTGTTTGCGTCAACAGCCTTGACATTAGCGGTTAGCTTGTTAGCAGGGTTAGGTATATCCAGTTAATGCTGCAGTAGCTGTTTACAAATTTAATAACAGGTAAGTAACTTGGTTAACGTTAATTTGAATTCAGTTTAATCAGGCAGGCAACCTATATGGAAGTAAAATGAAGTGGCTACAACTGACTTTAAGTCAACCCTTATGAATTGAAGTTACATTTGCAGTACAGATCTTTTGTGTAATAAATATTATAATACACTTTAATTGAATAGCCTTTCATTAAAGCAATGCAGCACACTGAGTTAAAATAAGGGACCATAGACAATTAATTTAAAACGGGATTAGAATGCCAATTTAATTTAAATAAAACTCATTTGACAATAGTAAAAGTGAGATAAAATGAAATAGTATACATAGCATGCATAACATAAGATGGACTAAACCCATTGAATATTACTAATTACAAAAATAAAGTTAAAATTATTCCGTATTCTAGTACAATAGATAGTTAGATGTGATCAGCTGATGTATCAACATGTTTTAGATAAAGGGATTTGGAGAAAGCCTCTGAAGGTGTGATGGAAAAAGCTGCGGAAGAAACCGGTGAAAAGAGGACTGATGTAGCTGTGAAAGGTCAGGCTGCCCTCAAACCACAGTAAGTAACACGCTCTTTGTGGAATACGTGACAAAGAAAACGGGTGGAAATCACTGCCAAACATTCTCAAGTGTTGTCCAGCAAAAAGTCTATGCAGCTATAGTGAAAGCACTTGACTTCTTACCCACAGTATGGACTCAGCTCTTACTCCAGTTTTACAAAGAGCTGGCTGATCCACATAGCTCTTGATGTAATTGTACCAATAACTTATTTATTAATGTGGTTATAGAGCAGCGAGAAAATGTGACAGAATATTTCTCCCTGTAATCGCAATTAATACCGGCTTAACATGTCTCCTGTCTCACATCTTATTGCTACAGCAGTAAATATAACCTTAGTAACACCTGAGCTAAAGTAAGATGCTGTTTCAAAGTACATATAAGTTGTAACAGATGAGTTGCAGGGCATCAATGTTGCACTATTCCACACAATAGTTGTCCCACATTTTCTTAAAGTTTTGTGTTGAATGTTTTGTTGTTGCATCCTCTAACTGACAGGTCGATTACATTTATTTTTCTTGTATTTTCAGATTCCTAACCACCAAAGAAAAATTTCATGAGTTTGTAGACTCTGGGTGGAAGGGCCCAAAAGGAGAAAAGACCAGTGATAATGACAAAGCCGAGGAGGCAAAGGATACACCTGTTGAGGAACCTGAAACAAAAAAGCTCAAACCTGACCCTGAGGAGAGGAAGGAAGGCGGCAAACCAGATGGTAAACGTATTCGGGGACAGAACAAGTCAAGGCCACACACAAAGCCTCATGCCTATGATGAAAAACGACTGTGTCCCTCAGTCATTAGGGTATGAAACTTTAAACAGCCTTTCAAAAATGCCACATAAAGTACTTAATAATCTCTATGTCCTCTGATGGTTATTGTCATGGCTTTTCCCATCAATGCAGGACAATAAGGAATGTCCCTTTGGAGACAAATGCCACTTTCACCATGACGCAGCCGAGTACATGGCCACTAAGTCTGCTGACATCGGGGAAAGCTGCTACCTCTATGACACATTCGGGAAGTGTGTGTATGGTCTCTCCTGCCGCTTTGCCAAGGCGCACACTACACCTGACTTCAAAACCATCGAGAACATAGAACTACTTAAGGCCAACGAGGGCAGGACCGCAGTGAAGAACAGCCTGAGTAAAGACCTCCAGAATAGTCTGAGGAAGCGTTCGGTGGCCTTCAAGAAGTCAGACGAGTACCTCAAAACACTTTCAAACAACAAAGACAAAATAGAACAACGCGGGAATGGTAAGACGATAAAAGAGGTTTTAGATTTTAGGCAACATGCATGCCATTCATCATCATTTGAATTTAAACTTGGTCTCATAATTCTGTCTTTCACACACTTAGGTGATACTTGTGCAGCTGAAGTATCTGCAGATCCAACAGGAGGGGAGCAGCGTGCGTCTACTGAAGCAGAAACACAGGTACAAACTTTCCCTCTGAGCACTTCCTCCTGGAGATATATATATATATATATATATATATATATATATATATATATATATATATATATATA